>NC_056741.1:1488165587-1488440587 GCF_019279795.1 Protopterus annectens | reverse complement strand
CGAAAAAGTGTTTTGGTACTGCTTTTTTAGAATAAGGGTGATGTGCAGATCTGTAGTAACTACAGAATGATTAAATTGAGTCACAGCATGAAGTTATGGGAAAAGAGTAGTGGAAGCTAGGTTAAGAAGGGAGGTGATGATTAGTGATCAGCAGTATGGTTTCATGCCGGGAAAGAGCACTACAGATGTGATGCTTGCTCTGAGTGTTGATGGAGAAGTACAGAGAAGACCAGAAGGAGTTGCATTGTGTTTTTGTCGACTTAGAGAAAGCATATGATAGGGTGCCTAGAGAGGAGTTGTGGTATTGTATGAGGAAGTCAGGAGTGTCAGAGAAGTATGTAAGAGTGGTACAGGATATGTACGAGGATAGTGTGACAGCAGTGAGGTCTGTGGTGGGAGTGACAAATGCATTTAAGGTGGAGGTGGGATTACATCAAGGTCAGCTCTGAGCCCTTTCTTATTTGCAATGGTGATGGACAGGTTGACAGATGAGATCAGACAGGAGTTCCTGAGGACTATGATGCTTGCAGATGACATTGTGATCTGTAGTGAGAGTAGGGAACAGGTGGAGGAGACCCTGGAGAGGTGGAGATATGCTCTAGAGAGAAGAGGAATGATGGTCAGCAGGACTAAGACATAATATATGTGTGTGAATGAGAGGGAGGATAGAGGAATGGTGAGGATGCAAGGAGTAGAGGTGGCGAAGGTGGATGAGTTTAAATACTTGGGATCAATAGTTCAAAGTAATGGTGAGTGTGGAAGAGATGTGAAGAAGAGAGTACAGGCAGGATGGATTGGGTGGAGAAGAGTGTCAGGAGTGATTTGTGACAGACGAGTACCAGTAAGAGTGAAAGGGAAGGTCTACAAGAGGGTAGTGAGACCAGCTATGCTATATGGATTGGAGACAATGGCACTGACAAAAAGACAGGAGTTAGAGCTGGATGTGGCAGAGTTAAAGATGTTAAGATTTGCACTGGGTGTGATGAGGGTGGACAGGATTAGGAATAAGTATATTAGAGGGTCAGCCCAGGTTGGAAGGTTTGGAGACAAAACCAGAGAGGCAAGATTATGTTGGTTTGGGTATGTGCTAAGGAGGGATGCTGAGTATATTGGGAAAAAGATGCTAAGGATGAAGCTACCAGGTAACAGGAAAAGAGGAAGGCCTAAGATAAGATTTATGGATGTGGTGAGAGAGGACATGCTGGTGGATGGTGTGACAGAGCAAGATGCAGAGGACAGGAAGAAATGGAAACAGATGTCGCTGTGGTGACCCCTAATGGGAACAGCCAAAAGAAGATGATGATGATTTTATATATATATATATATATATATATATATATATATATATATATATATATAGAAAGAAAGATACATATATGGGTCCCCTGTGTTTTATCAAACATTCGTTTGTTCGACAAATGCAGGGGTGTGACTTAATTTCGATGGTGGATTTGTCCATGGTATGGAATGTCAATACAGGTATGTGGGGTTGGGAGGGTGGGATCGTGCACATGTGTGTGTTTGTGTGTGTGTATGTGTATGTGTGTGTGTGTGTGTGTGTGTGTGTGTGTGTGTGTGTGTGTGTGTGTGTGTGTGTGTGTGTGTGTGTGTGTGAGTTTGGATTAGGGTCAGGGATGAGTAAAGGATAGGTGCTGCGTGTTTGTGTGTGAGTTTGTGCATTTTAGGTTTAGGGTAAGGGGTAGGTTAGGGATAGAAGAAGTGTTACATCCATACATACAAATATTTCAAACCAGGACATTAATGCCCTTATATCCTGCCAATATACCAAAACAGTTGTTGCCATAATAAGTGTCAGGCTATTTTTAAAAAAATATAAGCTAGTGCTTGAATTAATGTAATTTGGTAGTCTGTTGCATGTATCAGCTACTCTGTCACAGAAGCAATTTGTACACTTCTCGTTCCTATAGAACCTTCTACATAGGTTATCTGATGATTCTCTAGTACTTTTTGATAACCCCAAACATTCCCAGAGGTAGTTGTCTCTAAATGTCCTATATATTTGAATAAGATCTCACGTATCTGTACAAGTTTGGATATTTTAGTTTTTCATAATAACTTAAATTTTCACATCCATGGATAACCTCTGTATATTTCTGCTGTACTCTTTACAATTTACTCATACTTGTATTCTTATAAGGTTTCCATATTGTTATTTCGTACTCAAGTTTGGGTGTAATGTAATTAACAATGACTTAATCTTTCATGATTTACTAGACTTTATAAATCTTTCTATACAACATATAAATATATTGGTTAATATGAACAGGGTTAATGTCAGTAGAAAAACTCAAAGCTGGATCTAGCCATATACCTAGGTCCTTGAATAAATCTATAGTTTAAATTACTGTGTGCTGTATTAAATATTCACCTTTCAGTTTATGTCTCCCAAATCTCACATGCTTAGTTTTTATCAGCATATTATTCTCCTGTGCCCAAATTGTCAATTTAGTCAAGTTCTTTTGTAACCAAGCCCTGTGGGCTCTGCAACACATAATCAGTTTATGCATTCTGAAGTCATCTGCATAAAAACTATAGAACACCTCAGATGAAAATGATAGTTATGAAGGATACAAAAGATAGAATCTAAACATGTATTGACCTAGGACAGAGCCCTGTGAGACACCCTGACTGTAACCAATAATTTTACCTGTCTAATTAATGTATGATACTTGCCTTGTCTTATTTGTAAGCCATGCAACTATCCATCTTATCAAAAGTAAATCAATACCTATTTGTTGTAATTTATTGATCAGTGTTTTGTGTATGACCCTGTCAAATGCTGAGGTTAAATCTATGTAAATTACATCACAGTATAATTATTTATTCATAGCTGTTATAGAAAATCATGCTATAGGTGGCAATAGACCTAGTTTCAACATATGTATGGTTTAACGTCCCAGCCTTTCCATAACTTATTCAATATTACCTTCTCCGTTATTTTTCCACAACGTGAAAGTAGACTTAAGGGTCTCTGTGTCTTTGGGTTTGTCATACTCCCCTTTCCTTTAATGATATAAGTGCATGTCTTCAGTCTTGAGGGAACTCCCCATATTTATATGAACCAGTAAATAATAAATGTAATAGTACTGCAAGTTCTTGCTGAAGTGTTCTCAGGTCATTATTACTAATTCTGTCTCCTCTCTGTGCTTTAATTGGATCCAATTTGCATAGTTCTTTTTCAGTATAATCTAATAATTCAATATCTGAAGTTACTGGGATGTCACTAGGACAACTTATCATCCCCTTTGTGGTGTCAAACTGTTTTTCATAAGATTTTTAAACATATCTATAATCTGTTGTGTCTAAGAATAAATTTTAGAATGTACACACAGTTTATCAGTTTGTATGTTTTTACTCCTTCCACATCTTATGTTTCTATAAAACGTTTTTTTTTTTATTATGCTCAATATCTTTATATAAAGTTTCTTCAATTTTTTTCTTGATCTTTTGTTACACTATGCTTAATTTGTTTGTCCAGCTTGTTTACTTCAAGTTTTCAAAGATGTAGTTCAACCTCTTTTCTTTTTCTTATTTTTTGTCTCTCACCTTAATCAGGTATCTTGTTCTTATGGAAGTGTATCCCCATCACATTGTATGCCTAGATCCTGATGTTAAACGTTTGTTTTTGTACTCAGTTTCTCTTTCAAAACTTTCCACATTCCTTCTGCAGTTTTTCCACTGAACACATCACTCCAATTATTTTTATATAGTGACTGTTTTGCTTCTGTGTAATCTGTAATTAATTTTCTGTGCATTGATTAAGATTTGAGTTTGGCAGAATTATCTAGCAAAAAATTAACCTTTATAATTCAATGATCACTGCACACCAATGGTGGTAAAACTTGACATGAAGTAACAGTAATTTCTTTAAGAACACAAACAGTATCTAGTTATGTTGCATTCCCTGGTATGCTTTTTTTTTTTTTTTACAATTCAAAGCAATTGTTTTTCCTGAACATACATTGTAAATAATTTCCTTACTGATATTGTTGAATCAATAGTCTTCCCTCCTGTGTTTCATGCAAGAAAAATATGAATTCCTGTAGGTCATCTGATCTTGACTTTGGTGGTCTATACACTTCAATAATTGTTATATGTTCCAGGGCTATCTTTACTGTCACAGTTACACAATCTATAATATCAGTGTTTTCACTGAACATGTACTAATCACAGGTCTCATAACTATCTTTAATCCATATCATAACACTTCCACTTGATTTTTTTTTAGAATGTCCATTATAGTAAAAACATTTATACTCTGACAAAACTGGTTTTCAGTCATTGTTCTTTAACCATGTTTCACAAATAATAACAACATCAATCTTGTGGGAATGTACCAAATTTTCCAATAAAAAAACTTTATTATTAATGCTCCTAGCATTAACAACCATCAGAGATGCATCAGATATTGCTATCTGTGAATTGCTGAATTTTCAACCTTGCAAAATTCCTGCCTTGTGTTTGTCAAATATTGCAAAATACTTGCTGCAGAATTCTCTTACCTGCACTTGACAAATTCATACCATCCCGACTGAATACCTGTGCCAAAATTAGGCTCAGATGCTCTGCACATTTCCATTGTTTGTAAATGGGACATTTTGTCAAAGCAAGTATTTACTCAAAAAGTCTTTTCATTCACAATGACCAGACTCTCCTTTCTGTATGTTGTTGTTTCTTTCGGCTTTTCCCGGTTAGGGGTCGCCACAGTGGAACTCCGGTCCACTAATGATTGGTAGTTGATTTTTACGTGCCGAGTTACTAGCCCTGATGCACAACCTTCAACGAAGGTACGCCCATTCACGCATGTCTCCATGCAGAAGACGCTTTAGCTGAGAATCGAACCGGACAGCGTCTTACTGTGAGGCGACAATGCTACCGCAGCACCACCACCGCGGGTTTTGTGAAAAATATGTCCTAACACCTATACAAGCTGTGCTATCTAAGAGGGCTGTAAGGTCCCTACTAACAGTTAGAGTCCTTGTGGATGAGACCATTTTTACTGGCATGGATGAAAACAGATCTGTACTTCCTTACATTAAGGTGTTGTAAGGTCTGTCTGCCATCCTGTGTTTTTGCTCCAGACAAGTGTAACACTATTCAATGTTCATTATCTTCTCTGCAAATGTAAGTGTCATTTCCTCTAATAACTGAAACTCCAATTACAAGAATACCTTTTCTGACCAGATCTGAAGAATCTTCAGCTTCTAATTTACTAATATCTGCTCTGTCAGTTGTTACAAAGGAATGATGTTTATCACCATTAATCTTATTAATCCTACTGTTTTCACTGCATATTACATTTGCAAGTATACAATTCTCATCCAGCTGGCTTTGTACATCCATAGTTCGAGCCATGTTGTCATTGTCTGTCTTTCTCAAGTTTTTTTTCTTACAGTAATGTTCTTCAATACTTCAATTTTGATTTATTCCTTTTCACTTGTCCCTTGCTTTTTTTTCTGGCTTCTTTTTTAGAAAAATGCTGCCTTTTTCTGCAGACTGAAGGTTTTCTGATAGAAACGTTATTATTCTCTGTAGTCTGCATGTTACATAACAAAGCAGTGTCCTTTTTAATTTGTTTTTTTCTTAACTTTATAGGCATACATCAGTTTCTTTTTCTTCCTTGTTATTTGTTGTGAAGTTCTTTTCTTTTTTTTATTTCCTTCTAAACACTCTGAATCCTCAGTTTGCTGAATACTTGCATCCAAAATTCCAAAGTTGCCAGAGGCATTGTCTTGTTTCACTGAGACTGAGTGATTTTTACAGATACTATATACATCCTTTCCTAAATGTGTTCTATTTGCTCTTTGCCTAACATTATTTATCTCACCAGTCCAGCCATTAATATGTGTAACAACAATTCTCCATGCCGTGCCAATTGCACAAGTCATCAGTAAGTCTAGATTTACTACTAATAATGGTAAGCAAATTATTCAACTTTTGACACGAGGAACATACAGATCACCAGTTATCAGCTGTTACCTTTAAATATACATAGCATTTATTACACTGTAAGATATTTGTGCTTTAGCAAATCGTTAATAGCAAACTTATTTAAGGAGTCCATATTCAGCTGCACATGAATAAATTCTAAAAGAAAAGAATAATTAAAATCATTTAGCACAGAATTCAAAGGGAACTTAAATCAATTTATATGAGAAAAATCACAGAAATAATATACAACTAAATTAAGTACAGTAAAGTTGTTGCTCTGACTGTACAAGTTCTTAAAGTCAGACAAAACCTGGGATTCCTTTACATCGCATGTGAATGTGCACAGTATCTTCTGTTTATTATCACTCAAATTTGCATCTGTTTTTAGCAGTAAAGATCAATAAATGACAAACCAAGACAGGATTGTTTAGATGAACCCTCTTTAGTAATGAGTACTGACCCTAACCTTACACCTTAACAGCATTAAAACCTTCCCGTAACACTGCCACTACTCAGACAAATTTGAGGATAGTGTTTTGGGGGGGACAAGTTTTAATATCAGGAGAAGAAATCATTTTCCTGTATCAATATTATTGGTTTCGGTTTTGTTTGTTCGCTATTGTGTATGATCAAACTTATTTTTCTGTGTTTTACATCCAACATTAGGGCAGTTCAATTATACACAATAGAGCCATATAGATATATATACATACACTAAATGCATGATCTCCATACCTTGGGGAAAAGGGAATATTCTGAGAAATGGCCATCCTGGACTTAGTCAATATAGACTAATTTATTCAGCCAATCATTCTCTGCATTTTTGGGATGCACTATAATGGGTCCCAACACTTCAAATGGTTATTGAATGTCACAGTAGAGGCTTGATGGTCAACAGGCTCAGGGTTAGAAAACCACAGAAAAAAAGAAGACTGTTAGGAGAAGCAGTGTCTAATAAAACAGTACAGAGACACCAAATAAGATAAGCTAATCAATGAAAGAAAACAGCATCTCAGTAGGACATTTACTGTATGAAAATACAAACACTCTGCTACTGTTGTAACAAAATATTCAGGGTAATCTGGGAAACAGACAGCATTTGCCTAAGAATGTGTAGTTATGACAACATTTTCATAGCTGCAAAAGAAACTGTAACCAGTTATGGTTGTTAAACATGGGTTGCTCACATGACAGCAGCATTAAAAATAGTCTTTACTGCTGCTAGAAAATGAAATAACAGAAGAAAAGCAAAAAGTGACAGATTCATAACATGTAGAGCAACATCAGCAGAATTCATTCATTCATTCTTAAAATCATTCATTTGGGAAGTGATCCTAGTGACTTCATTTTTTGCCACAGCCCAAGCCCGTTACATTAAAGAAGCATCATAGTAGCAGCAGTTATAATATAAATAGGAGTATGTAGTTATAAAGTCACAGCAGTAAATATTACAATCATACAGGCATCCGCAATGAGTAAGATGCAAATATTTAGTTATTTGCTAAGAGAGATTGTTAAACCTTAGCAATGCTATATACAAGAGCCCAATGCAAGAATGTACATCATAAAGAATGTTGCTTTATATATATGTTTTTTATATATTGACACACAAAGGCACGAATATCGGGTGAGTTTTTGACACTGACACACAACTGACTCCAGTTATGATGCCCACAAACAGGGAGTGCTCTTTGATCTACGTTATGGTAGGTTCTTGGCTAAGAAAAAGTGAACGTGATTTCATCTGGAGCAAAGTGACTAAAATGAGCCAGAGGATGATAGCCTGTAAGTAAATGGTGAACATTAATCCAAGTACTAAGCAAGAAAGTGAGTGTTACAGACTGAGATGGATGCTACTAGGAAAGGGAGGAATGATCCAGAATATGACAGAATGAAAGGAGCAATACAGCAAGGGGATAAGTGCTGAGTGTATATGGTAGGGGGTTGTCTTAGGGACCTTGAAAAGCTAAGGATGTGAGGTTTCAGGACAATGGAATAGCTTCAAGTACACAATTTTAGAGATAGAGATAGCAGTAGATTGGCTACTAAGAAGAAAAAGGGCAAAGTAGGAGTGAAGAGAAAATTGCAAGAGGAAGCCGGGAAGGGTATATAAGGGAAAAGCTAGGATGCAGGCAAAGAGAGGATAGAAGGACATACGCACACATTATCTTTGGAGAACAGGCAAGTTGGGCCAAGATAATAAGGTGAATAAAGAGGGCGCAAGAGGATAAGTGGGTCCTCAAATAATAAGGTGAATGAAGAGGGTGCTAGAGGATGCCAACAAAGAGAGGGGGTGGAAAAGAAAAGTGTAAAGTAGTGAGTGAATAAAAGAGCAAGGCAAAGGTGGGCATACAGAAGCCTTGACCAAGACAGGGAGCAGGGAAGTGCTATCTACTATGGCGGAGAAGAGAAGGTGAAGAAGAAAGGGAAAGTAGCAGCAGCAGGACGGCACAAAAGGGAATACAAGGAGAGTGAGCCAGGCATCCCAGAGAGATACAAGAAAGTTTGTACTGTAAGATGGGCAGCTTTTTTGCTACTTTTTCATTGTTTCAGCTTTCTTTTTTTCATTATTTTTCTGTTTATCTGTATAGTGTAATAATGCATTTATTTTATGCAGTTTTGTATTTTAATTGCAGTCAACTAAAAACTTTGTGGTATTGTTAATTGTTCATGTCTGCTTGGCATGGGCCATAGTAGGAACGTTTTCTCCAGTCAGCTCACCTACCCAGTGAGCAATCAGTCTGTCAATCAATCAATCAATCAGTCAATCAACCAATCAATAAATACGTTAACGGGAATGAGATCGGGTACAGCAGATAACTAGCAGAACAGCCTTTATTTATAATGGTTCCTCCAATTCAAATTCTAATAGTATCACCAACATACTAGCTAAAACATTTACTGCAAATTTCTTCCCTAAAACTATCATCCCTACTGTAAATATACTATCTCCACCACTGCCTCCAAGGACCATATCATTAAAGTGATCTCCAAAACCAAGAATACTTCTTCATTGGATCATGACAACATTCAAGAAGACCCTTGCTGATCCCCTCCTTAAGCTGTTCAACCTAACCCTTGCCACAAATTATGCTCCCAGTCAATGATATAGTGTGGGGATGATGATGCCTCTCCAAAAGGGTGCTCACTCCAGTGATACAAGCCACTGTAGACTCATTAGTCTTACCAGTCTTGTCTGCAAAGCCATAGGCTGCATCATCTCTGACCTCATAAACCAGAATATTAACAATTTAATCAGATTCAACCCACAACAATTCAGATTTAAGGATAGGTTATGCCTCCTCAGCCTTGTGAACTTCTTTGTTTATGCTATGCAGGCTGTGGACACACATACAGCATTATTTCCTTCCTTGAATGGCTGTTTAAATTTTAATTAACACATTTTGTGGTAAAAATGAAAATCCTATGATCTGGTTAACACAAAGTACTAAAACACACATGCACATGTGATCACATACATTTTGCTTTATGATCTTGGCTGTTTAAAGTTTCATGGACAAACTGTTGGGTTGAACTGAAAATCGTAAGAACTGATTTTACAAACAAGTTAAAAACAGCCTTGCTGCTACGTGCTAAGAAAAAAAAACAATGAAACTTCTAATCATTTCACAAGCTTATGACAAGTATTAGATTCTTTCACAAATAATTTATTGTGGTGCTTTTCTTACATAAATGTTCGAGAGAACACTTACAGAAAAAGAGACCTAAAATAACTCAAGTGCTTATGTATGGATTGGGTTCAGAAAGGAATGCATAGCACAGGAGACTCAACACGAATGAGTAAAGCACTGAGTATTCACAATCACAGCAGACAGCAAGCTGTTCACAGACAGAACCACAGAATAAACAGGATACTGCAAGGGACTGGGCAGTGGTTATGTGATCTTCTGTGAAAAAAATAGAAAAAGCACCTCCAGCCAGTACAGAATATCCTAGCTCTGTAAAAAGATGATGCTGAACAGATTTATAGCCAAGCTGTTTCACCATAACACTGTATCCATAGTCACACCTCCCCCTTGGTGATACACTCACCCTGATGCAGACATAATCACATTTTATTTTATTTTTACACAAATGCCTGATAAGCTAAAAATTGTCATGTAGTATCAGTCAAGGCAGATGATCAACAAATTTCAGTGTAGTCTCAGTCAAGGCATTTTTGTGCAGTGTGTAACCATTTCATTTTATTTTATTTTTTACAGTTCAGGTTTTCTCCTCCTGCTTCCTAGTGCCCCTAGTCATACACTCACCCTGATGCAGACATAATCACATTTTATTTTATTTTTACATAAATGCCTGATAAGCTGAACATTGTCATGTAGTAGGTTTACATTAAGAATCAAAACAAAATACACCAGAGCAACAAGCCACACGGCACAAATCTCAAGATGTCCAGAAGGTAGTGAAATAAATAAAGAACTAACAACAATACAATACAACAGTACGCTGTCAGACAGCCAGGTTAAATAAATAAAAAGAGAATTTTTATTGATGCCAGGCGAAAGCTTTCACAACTAATATTGCTTCATCATCAGACCATTAAAATAGTAAAAATATTAATTTATGAATTAAATACAGTGCTTGAAATAATGAACCAATCATTCATAATGTCACATAACAAACAGACTTGTGTAATGGCTCACTTATGACTTGCAAGTGTGGCTGCTGTTGTCAATGCGCCTATTAGAGACTGATTTTAATGCTGCTATTTTCGGAAAAGTTTCTAGGTGGATGGTCAAGGGGAAGGTATAACTGTTTGATCAACAGGGTTATGTACATGGCTAGGTGCTGTACATGTCAAGCATTTTATATTACAAAGACAGATAACAATTTTAATAAAATAATTTACCAGCATGTAAACATCATTTTGAAAAAGGACGACAGGAGTGTGTTGGCTAAAAATGCTGCTCGCTGCCACAATTTCTCTATGTTCAAGTTTTGTATCCTAGAGAAAATTGATGTAGCAGCTTTTTCTGGGGACTGGAAAAAATCAATTATTACATCATGAAATGCTTTGGCAACTGGGACTGGATGCTGTGAACTTCCCAGGATTAAATGATGCATTTTCCATTACCAGTGAGTTGAAATTAAGAGCACCAAAGCTTTAAACAATTTATTTTTTTGGCTGTTGACATTTAGTTGTTTGGATTCTGGTTGGCTTTATTTGGGAGATGCTAACCATTGGATATAAGCAGCAATTCTACATACTGATTGGTAGGTACTTGTGATTGGCTTTTTGGTACTCCTGATTAGCATTTTTTCATCTGATTGGTGCTAATTCAGCATGACCCTATTGGTTGGTTTTCCAGTGAGAGTTTAACTATTGGATGAAAATAGCATTTTGGCATTCAGATCTGGAAAGACTTATGATTGCTTCTTTTTTTCACAACTTACTTGCATTTTTTATCTGATTGGTGTTTATTTTGTCAAATTGATAGGTTCTGCTTTTGGGGGGGGATGTTTATCCACCATTTGTAAAGCTTGTCTTTTCAGCTTTACTCATGGTTCTGAAGATGTCTTATTGACAAAAGCACTCAACCATGTGTGTTTTTAATGTGGATTTTAATGTGTACCTTCATTAAACTTCGATTTTTGATTGCTAACTGGTCGTTTTGTTATTTTATTGGTGTACATTCCAGTGCCGGTTTGAAGCTTGTTTTTGTATTTTATGAGGGATAAGGGTAACAAACCAAGGGTGAATTTGTGTCTATCCATTTTTCCAATAGTGCAATTGAAATATTTTGCTTTATGTGGAGAGAATGATGATTTTAAAGAAGTGGCATTCTCTATGATACATATGGATATCTATCTATCTCTCTGTTATCAATGTGTACTTAGTTCACAAAATCTTGCTGGCTTTAAAGGTTTATATGCAGTTTTATTTGCCAACTCTAACATTCCTGCTCCTTCAAACAAATAAATGAACTCATTTAGTAAGTTGTCATGTCTGTCACTGTTTTTATTAGTACTTGTAGAATTAATTTTTGTATCACTTCTAGTGATCTGGCAGTACTATAAAGAAAATCAGTTTTCTTCTAGTTCACAAAACATTGCTGCTGTTTGTTCATTTTCTTTTTCCATCAGCATCAAAATGACCTTTTATTAGAAGTGGTACCTTTTAGTTGTCAGCCTATAGTTAAACATCTGTTTTTTGATGTTTTGGTTAGGATTTAATTTTTTTAAATATGCCAGTCATTCTTTTGTATATTGTGGCACTGGCACCTACAAATAATCTCATTTCATTGCTCAAATTTATTTTGGTATGTCTGTTTTTGAGTTATAGTCAGTTCTGTAGATTGTGTATGTAAATGCATATTCATCTTTCTCAGTATTGTTACCTTCTAATCCATTATGTGTTCTGAAACATTTTCAGATGTGATCTGTTTTACTGTTTTTTTGCCATATTTTTGGTATAGGTAGTATTTTTTTCATGCACATTCTCTTTCGGTTATATTTTACACGCACTGTCAACATTTCAATATTTCTTAAAATTTGCCCATATCTTTCCCTTAGTAGGGCATTGTTCCTTTTATAGGTGTGCATCTCCACAGTATCTACAAACTGTTCTCTTTCTTTAGTTTATGTTGATGGTGGATAGGAAGACTCCAACAATATTTGCCAATATAATTCCCTATATACAAGCTTGGTCTTTCAAGCTCTTTCTCTAACATCTCGAGACACTCGTTCCAGCATATTAGAATATTTTTTTAATGTCTTCATTTAAAGAATATTCAGATAAAGAATTAGTACTACCTAGCATAAATGTTTTATTATTATATCTTTCAAACTATGTTCTATCTTCCACACATAGAAGGAGGAGCAGGTTAAACATAGTACATTATATACCATACCACTGGTATTGCACTTAAATCTCCTATTACTTTATAAATCCTTTAAATAAGCTGCCACTGTTACATTACCCCCATTGTATATAAATTGAAATTGGGAACACACAACACATTTGCATATTTCCTTCTGTTTAAGCAAGGAACGCACTGGATTGTCATGACCTCTCTCTAAATACAGCTTCAAATTCTTTCCCTTATTATATACAAATGTAGGGGCTACACCTAGAGTGGTTACAAGGCCAGTAGCTTAAGTACAAACTTGAAGGAAGATTAATTTGCTACAGCAGGAGATTACCTCTGACCTTGGACTTAATGCACATGAGGAGCAATATAGGGAGGACTGACACCATGAATGACTAGATCAAGGAATGCAAAGAGAAGAAATTTCTTCAGGATAAATAAACTTAGGAGAATGGGACAGCATTTCCACAGCCTAAAGGTAAAATGGCAGGCTATGGAAGTAATGAACAGCTCAATAATGCTGAGATTATTCAGGAAACCATGATGACCATTGACATGAGAATTAGTAATGAAGGTGATGTTAGTTTTTTGGGAGTAATATCATCTTTCAGCCTCCTCCACACAGATTGTCTTGTATTCAGGTAAGATATTCAACAACAGAAGAGCAAGAACAATCAAAAGGTGATGAAGTGCGAGAATTTTTTGGACCAGTGAAATCAGAGGGGAAGGACAAGACCAGGGAATGAGTAAACAAATAAGTGAACATGGTATTTCAGGTACTGCACTGAATTTTAATGGTCTTCACATTTTAACTACAGTAACAGTGAAATAACACCAACACATGTGAATATTTTTTTCAGAGAGACTTCACTTTTGTTCCTTTGAAGAAAATGGACATTACTTTGAATACTAATCTTAATTATTAATGTAAGCATCAAAAAAACAACAAGGACCAGGGCAGCTAAAACCATAAATTTAATTGTAAAGCATAAAAGATAAGCACTTTTGGACAATTCCTTCATCAGATCAAATAACAGAGTGTGTTTAACTGTTTTAAGTAACACTTGACCAATCACAGACTCAAAGCTCCACCACACCTCTTTCCTCTTTTTCAGAGCTCTTGCTTATAGCAAGTTAACCATTTCAGTGCCTGAGCTTGCATTCTCTCAAGATGGGTTTTAGGGGAAGATATCCATTTAACTCTGGGGGTTTATCAGCTTATAAATCTGCTATCCAACAGGCTTCTGCCACTACTGTTCAGTTGCGTATACCACCCCCTCTTTTATCTGGTTCACATAAATGTAGTACCATGAAAGTAAAGATGTGTTCAGGTTTATTTGACTTTTCTTTTTTAACCAACATAGTAAACCAATCAATCAATACAATAAAACAATTAAACAATTACTTTGTGTCATTGCCCACAGTGAACTCATCTTGGGAAGACAGATACTAATTACATTTTGTTCAAAGAATACTTATTTAAAAAACATTTTTTAAAAAATGAATTTATAAATATTTAATACATATAAAATGTATATAGAATTACTTTTAAATAATACCAACAGTCAATTACAAATAAATATACCATATGAATTAAAATGAATTAAAATAACTCATATGTTAAACACCATCTAATGGACAAAGATGGAATTGTAAGTCATAACTCCGCTGCCCTTTATCATTGAGACCAGGATTCATGTTAGCCATTAGATGGTGTTTAACATATGAGTTATTATAACTCATTTTAATTCATATGGTATATTTATTTGTAATTGACTGTTGGTATTATTTAAAAGTAATTCTATATAAATTTTATATGTATTAAATATTTATAAATTCATTTTTTTAAAAATGTTTTTAAATAAGTATTCTTTGAACAAAATGTAATTAATATCTGTCTTCCCAAGATGAGTTCACTGTGGGCAATGACACAAAGCAATTGTTTAATTGTTTTATTGTATTGATTGATTGGTTTACTATGTTGGTTATAAAAGGAGAGTATTTGTATGACGTAGGATATATGTTTTGGTTTCTGATGAAGATATTCGAAAACACAGTTTTGCATAACAGCGTTAAAGTGTGCTTGGCTGGTTTGTGATTAAAGCCGTTTTTAACCAACTTCGTTGTTCCAGGTCTTGGACCCTTATTTGGCTTCTCTAGAGTGAATTTTGTTTGGTTGTTGGTTTTGTGTTTTCGCTCTTCATCTCCCTTGTGGTTTATTTGACTTTTGCTGATATAAAGCACTGGTATTTTTAACTAAGTTTAATGTCACTCAGGTGCTGCAGTATGCCGTCTTTTAATCTTCTGTTCATTTTACCCACATAAAATGAAGTACAGGATCAACATTTGGCAAGATATATCACATTGTAAGAACAACAATCAGCATAGAGTTTAGGTTGGTATCTTAACCCTGTAATCGGATGTATGAAAGTGTTGTTTTAGATACTTCTTTACAAGCCTTGCATCACTGGCAAGAATAAGATCTGACCCTTTCACTTGCAGACAACTTTGTATTAATGCTGGTAGTTGTTTTGTATAAAAGTTGCTTAAGATTTTTATTCCTTTTATACAAAAACTTAGGAGAGTTGCCCACTATCAACTTAAGTTCATCACTGTTGGCTAAAATGTTCCAGTTATTTCTCACAATATTGCAGATGCCTTTTATATCACTGCTGTATTTCATTGGCACTCTTGTATCAAGTTGTCTTCTGCAACTTCATGCAAGGCTTTAATATTTGGTAAAAATCCAAAGGCCTTATTAAAATCTGAAAGCTGCTCAAAGTGGTCAGTAAATGACTATATTGTTGTGTCCAGCAGCACTTTGAAGAACTCTGAATGTACCATCTCATCCCCCCCTAACATTTAACTCCTTTTCACTTTTTCCAGTGCCATACCTTTATTACTAAACCATGTTTTGCCTTGTGTTCTCCTCATCTTTTTGACATCACATACAATATCACTTGCTAAATGTTTATTATAGCCATGTTGTTTAAAGATGTCAGATAACAATTCTACCTCACTGTGAAGTTTTGAATCATCGGTGATTAATCTGGATACTTTCAGTGCTTGTTGTTTTACTATATTAGAGAATGTATGACACGGACGCATGCTGTCGTAACTAAGCGATGTATTCTTCCGACATGTTTTCCTGTGTAGTATAGTCCCCATTTCCCCATTCTCATCTAAAAAGACCTGAACATCCAGAAACTCGATCTTTTTATCTGAGTAATTCAGGCTAAAGCGTAGAAAACTGGTGGCACTTTCCAAATATGAGACAAACTGTCTAAGTTCCATTACATCACCTTTCCAAAAAAAAAAGACATCATCCACAAACCTACAGTAGAAGATGATCTTGTCTCTTCATAAATTCTTGGTAGTAAAAATATGTTCTTCTTCCCAAAGTCCAAGTACTATGTTTGTATAAGAATTGGTGCAGGGTATTCCCATAGCAACAACCCACCTCTGCCAGTAGATCTTCTCTTGAAACATAAAGATGTTATTTTTCAGAACCAATTGTGGTAGCAGGCAGATTATGTGTATCATACTGTCATCATGGATTTTGTGTTTACTCAAGAAATGTTTAACTGCTTGCATACCATATGCATTAGGAATAATGGTAAACAAGTTTTTGACATCAAAGGTTGCAAATAAAAAACAAGCTGTAGCCCTGTTTGCATACATAGACTCAAATAGCGCATTTAAAAATTGAGATGTATCTTTAAGGACAGCTGGTACTTTGCATAGAGCTGGCTTCAATTGCTTCTCTACACATATTGACATTGGCTCAGTAGACCACCCTCTACCTGCCGCTATTGGTCTCAATGTGGGATTGTTTGATCCTTGTGCAGCTTCAGTAGTCCATTAATCACAGGAATCACTGGATGTTCAACTATAAAATACTGATGGAACTTGTTGGTAATGACTTGCATAGCATAGAGGTCTTCCAAACTATTCTTTATATGTCTTTTTATATCCTTTGCCATGGCTTCTTCTGTCACTTCATAGGTAGAGACTGAGCAAAGCACCTCTTCCATTATTGATGTGTACCACTCATAATTGACAGTAACAACTGTGCCTCCCTTGTCTGCTGGTCTAACAATCAGTTCCTTATTGGCCATTAATTGGTGAAGAGCTTGTCTTTCTTCCTTTGATAACTTATAAAAACTCTGAATGTCATGAGTTCATATATTCAGAAAGTTCTCTTTCACATACATTCAAGAATACATCCATTACAGGATGCGCTGGAGGTATAAATGAACTGGGTTTTCTCAAAGTATTGGATATGCCATGCCCATCTTTCTTATACAGAAGTTAGAGTAATGTATTTCTAGCAAACAGTCTAAGGTCAAATATGACATCACTCAGTTTAGAAGGTGCTGCAGGAACAAATTATAGTCCTTTATTCAGCAGTCTAATTTTATCTTCATTAAGGACATAGTTTGATAAGTTGTATACAAATTAGTTCTGGTTACACACTAAGTTGATATCTTCCTCTTCTTGTGCCTCTGCTGAGGGATCTTTACCTGTTGTGTTTTATTCTTTCTTTTATGGGTAGTGGGAGCATGGAAAAAAACTATTAAGACATTGTTGCTTTAGGTTTAGCACCTAGTGAATCATAGTCTGGAGGATATATTTCTGCTTGAACAACGACAGTGTTTTTCCTCTTTACCACTTGTGAAACATATATTAGTTCAGTTACTACTCCTGCCTTTTTTTCCTTTTCAGTTGGTAATACATTCACAGATGTTTTAGGTGTATCTGTTGACTTAGCCTCTTTATTGCTGCTGTGGTTAGCCATGGAACCCACAGCCATGTGATTAGCAGGTTTGTCGCTTTTGAATTAATTCTTGGGCCAAACAAAAATATGTCCTTGCTGAAAAATCAGTAAAATCCCTTGTTAGTTTTATGGTTTTAATCATTTGTAACTTGTTGTCATAACGTGTCAGGTTACAAAAAAGTTCAACAAGTCCAGAGGTGTATTATTCACTTTTAAATTGTGCTTCTATATAATTTTGTAAAGCACTGACTCTTTGTGCAAGACATTGTTCCTCTGTTTTAAAATAATCTAATAAAAGCTGGAAATATTTGAAGCCTGCCTCTAAATTAATTTGTAGCCACTTGGCTAATAACTCTGGATACATTTCAACTTTTGCTGGCATACAAAAAAATGCACATTCCTCTCGGTATAACTTTGAAGTGCCGACATGCTTCAAAATGAAAGTGTTGCTACTCAAATGCTTCAGTTTGAACAGATTCAGTTTTAGTTCAGAATATATTTTGAAAAACAGTTCATCTTTCTTTTCATCAAACAAATTGTTACTCACTGTTTCAGCATTCTCTTAAGGTGCACATTATTATTCCATTTAACTGGAGAGACAGAACAGTATTCCAGTTCAGTGTTAGGCAGCTCACAGCCAGCCTTCTGTTCACTGGTAACAAATTGCAAATAGAATAAGTGGAAAAAACCCAGCAGACAAAGATTAAAAGTTCACTTTTCAGACAAATGTAAGCAAAAAACAAGGACCAAGACAGCTAAAACCATAAATTTAATTGTAAAGCACAAAAGATAAGCACTTTTGGACAATTCCTTCATCAGATCAAAGAACAAAGTATGTTTAACTGTTTTAAGTAAGACTTTACCACTCACACCATTGACCATTTCATCATTCTCATCTGGTGCTTTGCAGAGAGCTGGTTTCAATTGTTTCTCTACCCATATTGACACTGGCAACATTTCATGGTACTACAGTTATGTGAACCAGATAAAAGTGAGGGGGGGTTCCCCTAAAACCCATCTTGATAGAATGCAAGATCAGGCATTGAAATGGTTAACTTGCTATAAGCAAGAACTCTGAAAACCTGGAAAGAGGTGTGTTGCAGCTTTGAGTCTGTGATTGGTCAAGTGTTACTTAAAACAGTTAAACATACTTTGTTCTTTGATCTGATGAAAGAATTGTCTGAAAGCACTTATCTCTTATGCTTTACAATTAAATTTCCACTTAATCTTAAATTATTCATAAGAATGTTGAATTTAAGCTTATTACTGAATGACAACTGTGAACAAATTTACTTTAATGAATTGCACAGATATAGCATTGCAAACCATCCCCTTATCCTACCTATTGCTTTATTTGAGAAATTGAGAGACTAATATTAGTAATATAGGCATTGCTGGTAGGAAAACAGTTTTTTGCAATTTGAATAAACGGCAGAGGGATGAATTGAGTGAAATATCCATGAATAGCTCCATCGGGATTATGAAGCTGGGCAAAAGGTGGGGTAGTGCTTATGAATATGATTGGAAATAATACATTTTTTGAGTGGCTATCAAAGAAAGAAATTAACATTGCATATGCCAGGATTGATGGGTGACGTAATGATTTGTTTTTGGAAAACAACATTCCCAGTGATTTTATGACTGTTTTGCTGATGAAGCAGCCTAATACTCCATCAATACTTAGCATTCCCAAAATTCATAAGGATGTCATGAAGCCTCCACAATGACCTACAGTGACATCAGTATAGGTGAACATCAAATGAATGGCTAAAGATATTGATGTGAAGTTTAAAAAAATGATGATAAACTACATGTGCATAGGGCTTCCTGGTACTTCTTCAGTAAATTGACTGAAATTAAATTTGTTAGTAAAATTATTTTTGCTACCACATATATGAATAATTTGTTTTTAGTTATTCCCATCAGACTGATTTAGACTAGCTTCATGAAGCAGTAATTCTGAGATCTAAAATATATCAAAAGGAAATTAATTTGGCTACAGAATTCATGAAAATTGCTTACAGAACAATTTTATTTATTATGAGGGGGAATTCTATAAAGAGCTGAGGGGTGTAGTGATGGGGACATCTTCTGCCCCAGTCTTGATCAAGATAGCATTATAGTTTTGTGAAGTGAAGTTTATATTTATGTGTCTGTTTGGAACATATTAAAATATATAAAAGATTTTTGATGGTATTTGGACTTTATGGCTGGATGAGATGGATTTATTGGAGGAACTTTCACAGTACATTATGAGGAGTGAGGATTTTTAAGGTTATAATGAATATTAAATTAGATAGTATAGATTTTTTTAGTATTGCTATTAGTAAGGATTACATTCAAGGGACTTTTCAATCAAATTAGTATAGGAAACAAACTTTCTCCAGCAGTTGCTTGCATTTCAGCAGCTCCTACTCACACTGGCAGACAAACCAATTTATAAAGGGACAAATGATTAGCTTTTCTTGAATGGCTTCTGAAGATAGTACTTTTCTTACAGAACTTCAAAAGCTGAAAGAGGTGCTTATGGAGAGGGCTTGCCCATTGATCTGTTGGAACAAATAAGTAAGGATGTAATCAGAGAGGGTGGTTAGATTTTGTCCTATTATGAAATCAAAAGATAGAAAGATTTTTGAACAAAGACATACAAATGATAATTTTGGTGGAGCAATGGTTATTCCCTATATCTTTCAGACAAAGGAAATCAAGAATGTTATTAGTGAAAAACTGGAAAGTGGTATTTGAAGCTAGTGGTCTTGTAGCTATCCCAGGTGTAGCCCCCACATTTGTAAATAAAAAAGGAAAGAACTTGAAGGTATGTTTAGAGAGGTGTCACAACCATTAAGGGTGCTCCTTGTTAAACAGTATGGAACATAAAAATATGACATGTGTTCCCAATGTTGCTTTATATGTGATGGAGATAATGTAAAATGGTAGCTTATCCAAGTGTTTTGCAAAGTAATGAGAGATTTAACTGCTCCACCAGTGGTGTGTTATAATTGCACTAAGTTTAACTTCTCTTTCTTTATGGGGGAAGACAGAACATAGTTTGCAAGCTAGACTATATGAACACACTTATGCTATTATATTGAAATTCTAGTGAATACAAGCATTTTAAAGAATTTTATTCTGTGTGCTGGAAAGAGTGCTCTGGGGTATTACAGAAGGAGCTTGGAAGACCACGTTTGAATATAAGGAATTATACTGGCAAATATTGTTGTAGGCTTCCATCCACTGGGTCTAAGTGATAACATCTCTGTGTTAGTAGTGTATAAACAATGGGGGAGCTAAAGTATAGCAGGAAGCAATATGTTTATATATATATATATATATATATATATATATATATATATATATATATATATATATATAGATATATATGTGTGTGTGTGTGTGTGTGTGTGTGTGTGTGTATATATATATATATATATATATATATATATATATATATATATATATATAGTTACACTTCAAAACATCTTAAACTTATAACATCTAAATTTAAAACATCGAGACCACAATATCTAAAACCCAAAATATCTAAAGCTCATAACATTGAATTTCACAATATAGAAAATCTATAATATGGAACAGTGTTTCATGAAATGTGTAAATGTCATAGTTTAATCTGTTATTTTTGTGGTATCAGTATGAGATGTTGCAGTTTTTATTTATATATTTTTTATTTATATAGTGTAGGAATTTACATTATGTATATAGTGTTTATTTTGCCACTCTGTATGTAGTTTTTAGGCAATATGGGTAAGTGATATACAAATTATGTGTACATTTTTTGTGGTGATTGTGATAGACTGGGGTTAGGAAATTAACTTTTTCCACTGTAGTGTGATCTCGGAGTTGGTATATTTAATTTATGGGGGCAGAGCTGTAGAAACATAGTAAAAAGTGTGTTTATTAGTTTGGTGTTGCTATACGTGGAGGGGATGTTATTTTCATGTGATTTGTAGTGTTCAATGTTGTGATGCAAAGTTTTGATGTTATAAGATTCGATGTTATGGGTTTTAGATGTTATGGGTTCTAGATGCTGTGGTCTCAATGTTTTGAATTTAGATGTTATGAGTTTTATATGTTTTGAAGTGTAACTATATATATATATATATTCATTATATTTATTGAAAAAGATTATGGGCAGGATTCACGAAGGCTTGCACGGAGTGTAAGAGACGTGTAAGACTCCATGCAAGCCTCGCGATCCAGGAACAGCCTGAAACTCCATGTAAGCAACCAGATAAAATGTCTCTTACACGGACTGGGCGTGGATATGCTAAATACCTCACTTGCAGCCGAAAGGCATGCAAATGAGGTAGAGTAGCGATCCACGAAGCAGAAAGCAGCCCGTGTAAGAGCCGTTTTAGCTGCAGAAATGTACTCAGTTGACAACTGAGTACGTTTCTGCAAAAATCACAATGGAGCCATGTCAGCACCAAATAAAGGGTGCATATGTGTCAGGCAGCATGCCAATGGCCAAATATGTGGCCATTGGCAAGGTACCCTGATGCAAATATGAAAAATAAATCCTTTTTTTTTTTCGGCGATGTTTAAACGTAGCGCAGCCCCGCGCAAATGGGCTGCGTTGTATAAAACATAAAAATGAAGGTTATAAACCCACAAATGTGGGTTTTATGCAATACATGGAATTACAATACAGGAACCAGCAGACCAAAAACAACATGGCCACCGTTTAGTGGTTGCTAAGGGGGGGAGCTGAGTCTAAGAGATGTAACTAAGCATTAGTAGGCAATCTGATGCAAATGAGTGTTAGGATACTGAATTCCACTGTCACATAGCAAATGAGCACATTCTGAGTAGTGTAAGAGATACATAAGGGAGAGGAATAGAGTAGGAGATAGGTGACATCACAGGGGGGAATGGTAGAAAGAAATGTAGTTCATTGGAGGTCAGTGTTACATGACAGATGTCAGACACATATCATGGAAAGAGGAGTGCCACAAGATAAGCATGGGAAAGTCAAGAAATGGAAGGTGTACACTGTTGCCTACACCAAAGTTTCTTGCTGGGCGTGCATGCGCACGTGTGTGCGCCATGAAGCGCGAGTAGGACAGTGTGCGCGCGTGTAAGGCAGACTGAGCATGTGGGAGCCTGTTGGCAGACTTGTAACACTGTTTGCACTGGTGTGCGCGCGTTTTAACCCGAAAAACAAGATTCTAAACTGTGTAAGCATGTGTGCGCGCGTGTAAGGCAGACTGAGCATGTGGGAGCCTGTTGGCAGACTTGTAAGACTGTTTGTGCTGGTGTGCGCGGGTTTTAACCCGAATAAGCAGATTCTGAACTGTGTAAGCATGTGTGCGCGCTTGTAAGTCACTGTGAGCGTGTTCCTGCTGGTATGCGCATTGCTCCCCCCTGAGGAAACAGAAAGGAAAAAGGAAGCAACAGAATTAATAGGAAGCTAACAGGGAATACTGCTGGAGCTAGCAGGTGAAAACAATTAGAAGCAGGCAATTACACAGGCAGAATAGTAGCTCAGCCAAGCACTTAAACTCTGCAAACAGCAGTGCAAGATGTTTCTCTCAAGAGACACTGCAAGACAGGAGTAAGCTATTAGAAGTGAAAACTGAAAAAGCTGAACTCAGAGCAGAAATGCTAGGGGCTGCCATAGCTGTCATAAGGAGACATAGGCAACTTGCTGAGGGTGGTGGCAATGCAGATGGTGCCAGACTACCCACAGTGAGGAGATCGAGAAATGTGTACAGGCCCAGGGTCACCTACCATGGGTTACATGAGCTGGAGATAGTAGAGCACTATAGAATGGACAGAGACCTCCTGCAGCAAATTGTCGAGCTGTGCAGGCCACGCCTCACACACAGAACCAACAGAGGGGAACCCATCCCAGTGGAAACCAAGGTATGTGTTGGCCTAAGAATACTAGCAACAGGTACCTTCCAGAGACCAACTGGTGATATGATGGGGATATCACAGGCATCAGCCTCCAGGGTACTGCACCAGTTCCTGGATGCCATGTCAGCACATGTCGGTGATCATGTATATTTCCCCAATGCCCGTGAGGTATTGGCCAGCAATATGCATCTCTTCCAGCAAATAGCGGAATACCCTGAGGTAGTGGGTGCAATAGACTGCACGCACATATGCATCAAAGCACCAGCCGGTGAGTGGGGTAAGGCCTACATTAACCGCAAGGGCTTCCCCTCCATCAACTGCCAGGTCATGTGTGATGCCCAGGGCATAATAATGAATGTGTGTGCTGGCTGCCCTGGGAGCTACCATGATTCCCATATCTGGCATTTGACGCAGCTGTACCAGACATTTGCCAATGGGGACATCCCACACGGACACCTAGTGGGGGATGCAGGCTATGCACTGGAGCCGTGGCTGATGACACCCATCAGAAACGCACACACACCTGAACAGGAACACCATAATGAGGCACATGCACAAACACGTAATGTAATAGAGCGTGTGTTTGGGCTGCTCAAGTCACAGTTCTGGTGTCTGGACACATCTGGTGGAGCCTTGCAGTACTCACCAACTACATGTACCCAAATTGTCATGGTATGTGCTATGCTGCATAATATGATCTTGCGAAAACAGCTGCAGCAGGACCAGCATAGGGCCGGGTCAAACAGCCCCCCACCATTGCCAAGGCCATCACAGGCAGAGCGTGACTCGGAGGAGGAACAACCTGAGCCTGCCCCAGTAGGCAGAAGGAGGCATGCCCAGTATGCCCTGGCCTTGGCAAAGAGGCAATGCATAGCACATACACTGGCTCAGTAGGAACCCTGGGAATGATACCCCTCTCTGACTCACTCATATAATAATATGGATGCCTAAAATGACATAACCTGCTCTCAAACATGTACAGGGAGTGTAATATGTGCATCCGACAGAGGCAGCCCTGCAGCACCACCTGAGGCATGAATGCCATGTGTGAAGTAATGTAACACTATGTAGTATATGCACACTTGAGGACCCTGACTAACATACCCTCACCAAGCATGATGCCACAATATGACGATGGGATGATCAATTACAATAATTGGCTGAAGTATTGCAGGTAGTCAAAGGAGATCCAATGTGTGCCAGCCTGGGATGACATGCTGAGCATGACATGATGCTCCACCTGCTAGGGGTGGCGTGCACCTATCAGTCCAGGCCTCACGGATACTGGCAAAGGCTGTCGTTACCCACAGTGTGCCCTGAATAGGTAAGGCTCAAAACACAAACCCACCTCCATAAGTACCACAAGGGATAAGAACCTAGATGTAATGCTACCCAATGCCAGACGTCTAAACAGCAAGATGCGTGCAGTGTAAACTTCCCCAGTATGGAGAATGTTGATATCTGTCCTGTAACAGAAAACGGGGTCAAGGCTCACAACAGCACCCTAACATTACCAGGTTACACCTCATACTGTGCTGTACAGCCTCAAAACATGGAACAAGCAACAAAAGGAGGGTAACTAGCAATAATTGTCAAGGATAACCACACCCCTATGTTGGTACCACAACAAGAAGCAGCATGGACTAGCCATGGTCAAGTAACAGTGGCTAAAACTGCTTCCCAGTTTATAGCCTGCTACAGACTACTGTCCTAACACCAGGAACTGCACCTGGCCTATGTTGGAATACATGAATATATCAAGCCCCCCAAACCACATTATATTGGTTGACTGAAAATACCCAGACATAGACTGGGAGCGTTATACTAGCTCCAACACTGTAGGAGAAAAGTTCCTAGAATCCATAAACCAAAATGCCCAGGAACAATGTACCACTCCCACAAGAGGGGTAAGCATACTGGATGTGATAATCAGCAACATGTGTACTGGATGGCAAGATGAGAAGTGTATCCCTCACTGGTAAGACCAGACCATAGAGTAATCACACTGGATATACACATCCTGACCACAGTCCCTGGCCAGAAAACCACAGTGAAAAACATGTGTAAAGCATAAGTTGCACCCCTCCAAACTGATGTGGAATCCATTAAAGGCCCTGTGCAGGTGCAAAATATGGGCCACACCTCAGAACCTGTTATACAGGCATTCCATGAACACAGCCAGGAATGCTTGGATTATGCAATCACAAATAACAACAAGACACAATGCCATACACGCAGGCATCTGGCATGCTGGACTCCAGCCATTACCAAACCATGCAAGAGAATGAGGAAGCTACTACTTGATAGAGCAAACATAAAAAGGGAAGTAATCACTGATCAGTAGTATGGCAATAAAATATGTCCACACATACAATCCACTAAGGCCAGCTGCAACAAGTTGAATCTGTGAATCCTGAGGCAATGTTACACCTGCCCCAAGTCCACAGACAACCCCAACTTCCCCCAAGAAATACAAATATATGTGAGAGATGCAACCATTTATCCAAACCAGAGGCCGAGCTCCCACAACCCAATACTGTCAAAACTGGTCAGGAGGAGAAGGTAACCACACACACACCACAAACCCAGTCCCACATAGACCTATCACAACTGCAAACCAAAGACATAAACAGAGAAAAACATTCCCGGAGGCCCTAATTACAAACACACCACACCAACAGAGGCCTCCAAAGCAGACCCCCAAGCAACCACAACCTCCAAACATAGTGCATCCAACACATAGTACACAAAGCTGGTGTGCCAAACAGTCACAGGCCAGAAGGAGAAACAACATGCCTGATACAGTTGTAATAGATGACCCCATAGTCAGACACACTGCTGTCCCGCTCACCAGACTGAACAAGGGAAAGGGTACAGTAAGCTGCCTGTAGGCTGCTACAATACGCCACATAACACAAGTACGCAGGTCACCCCAAAGCAAGTAGAAATATGATGCAGTCATTGTCCATGCTGGTGTGAATGACCTGAGATGTACCTCCCTGGACTACATGAAAAGAGACATAGATGAGCTCTCTGAGTATGTACTCCAGGCCGGTATGACACTGACCGTTTGCAGCATCCTACCCTCACCAAGAATGATGCCACAGTACAAACACAGAATGATCAGCTTTAACAAGTGGCGCAATTACTGCTGTCATTCCAAGAGGATCTAATGTCTGTCTGCTTGGGATGTCATGCCTGACAAGCCATGCTGCTGTTCCAGGGATGGCTTGCACCTGTTACCCCTGGGCGTCTGGATATTGGATAAGGCTTTTGCCACCTCCATAGAGCCTTACGTAGGCAAGGCTGAAAAGACTAACCCACCACCCTAGAAAACATAAGTGGTAAGAAACATAAGGGTAATGCTGACCAATGCCAGATGTGTAAACTGCAATATGCATGCTCCTGAGGCCCTCCCCAGTATGGAGAACATCGATGTCTGTGCAGTGACAGAAACCTGCTGCAAGCCTACTGACAGCACACCAGCACTACCAGGTTATACCTCATATCATGCATTATGGCCCCAAAACCTGGACCAAAACATAAAAGGAGGGGGAGTATCCATATTCAGCACAGACACCCATACGTCCAGGTAACTGACAATGCACAAAGCATCGAAGACCACCCATGTGCACCTAACCGCAGGCAAAACTGCTGTACAGTCTGTAGCATGCTACAGACCACACTCTCACACACAGGAACCCCACCCAGACATCCTGAAGACACTGGACAGTATGAATGTCCCACCAAATACCAAACAAGGTACTCACAAATTACCACATAGGTGGTAAACCATTATGTATGGAAGGAGTAATCAGGGACCTAGGGACACAAGTGGACAGTAACATGTTATGTGACACTCACATTGCCAATGTGGCTAGGAAGACTGTCTATATTGGACACCGTATCATGAAAGGATTCACATCTACATCAACAGAGGTCATTGTGCCCCTGTACTGTTCTCTTATCAGACCCATAATCTAGTACAATGCCTCATTTGGGATGTACCTTACCTGACACCTGCAGCAGTTAGAAAGACCTCAAAGGTACCTCACCAAGAGGATAAAGGGTCTCAAATATATGTCATATGCTGCCTGGCTGTAGACACCCCAGCTGAATGCAGTCACATACTGCCTACACAGAGGCATTGTATGTCTGTTGTACAAGGCCATGTCCAACACAGGAGTAATGGACATGCTCCACCCCAGAAAACTCAAAGCCATTGGAGCTGTGAGAGTCAGAGATGTCAACCTCAACACATAATGAAATAGGATGTGCTGGAGGGACAGATACATAAACCAGAGGCTCCCCACACCCTGGAACAGAATCCCACTCCATGTTAGGCAGAGCCCCTCACTGACACTCTTCAACAGGAATCTTGCCAAGTGGATGGATGATCATAGATGTATACTGGGGGCCTTCACTGTGTCACGTCCAGACAGAGGCACAGTAAAGTAAATCATAAATGGTCATAAAATTCACATAGCAAGGGTCGGCGAAAGCCTAGTATGAACCTATGAACCTATGAAGATACAAATTGTACAAATTGTACAGGACACTAAGGATAATCCCAAGGCTTACTCAACTGATGGTAGGAACCATGTTGGGAATTCACAGATATGCTCTGAATCACACAAATATTACAAACAACATACCAAACACACACACATATTGTCAACATACAACCTGACAGGTGCAGTGCAAACCCCCCCCCCCCAGAATGCAAAATATCTATCCCAGCAGACTGCTGGCCCCCTGACATTGCAGATGCTGAGGTAACAGCCAGCATCTACAAAGCAAAACACACAGCAGCAATGGTATGAGATGGTGTCCTGGGCTGAGACCAACATGGACTCCAAGAAGAATGGAATGCCAAATCACACTACTGCTCAATGTCAGCCTTACTACAGGATATGTACCCAAAGAGCAGTGTACAACAACAGTGGTTCTTCTCAACAAAGGTGTTGCCTGAATGGATACTGCAAACTACCACCCCAGAATCCTGACAAGCTTGGTCTGCACAGCTATGGAAAGGATCAGCATGTACCGCAGACATAAAGATATTGGGAACCTACTGACACTGGACCCTACCCAGTGTGGCTTTCTGAAGTGCAGATCCTGCCCCTAAACATGTTTGACTCATTTGAAACAGTCATTAAGGTCATTGATGAGGGCAATGTGGTCCACAAAGCGTAGCTGGACCTTGCAAATGCTTCCATACAATACCCTACGTGTTCATTATAGATATGCTCACCAGCTTAAATATAAACCCCTATGTCAGTAGAGGGGTTGCAAACCATCCCAAGGACAGAACTGACATGGTCAGACATGCTGCAGCCATGCAAACTACAAACCAGATATAACTGGCATCCCACAAGGCTTGGTCCTGGGACCTCCCTCATTTGGTATATATGTCCCATAGGTACAGGCCAACATGGAAGGACTGTGTCTGAACATGTATGCAGAGGACTACAAACTGCCCACCATATCTGACCCTCCAGCTGACACAAGCATCCCACAAAAGGGCCACAAAGAAACAGACAACAGGTGCCATAGCCATGTCAGCAAGCTAATTGCAGAAAAGTGTATAGTCAACCCTCGTGGATATACAGTAAGTGCCCACCAATTACCACATAGGTGTTAACCCATTACATACCTAACATGTAATGAGAGACCTGGGGACACAAGGTGATAGATATCCTGCATTGGACAAACATGTGGCTGTAGTGTTCACAGAAACATACCATATACCCACCTAATCATGAAGGTTGTCAGATCTAGATAAGGGGAGGTCATTGTGGCTCTGCAGTCATCCTTCATCAGCGTTACAATTGACTACAATAGCCCCTGTGGGATGTACCGCAGCAGACACCTCCATCAACTGTAAAGTCCCCAACAGTACCTCACCAGGAGTATCAAAGAGCTTGAACAGATGGCATGTGTTGCCTGATTAAACAAACTGCAGCTCCACACACTGCCATACTGCCCACCCAGAGGCAAGCTGTGCCTGATGTATGAAGCCATGTCCAAGCTGGAATCAATGAACATGCTGCACCTTGTACAATCTGAATGGCAGTGAGCTATGCACATGAGAGACCTGAACCCCAGCACTAACATACATAGGACAAGCTGTACTGCATGAACCATAACACAGACGCCACCCCCACTCATGAGTAAACTCCCAGTACAGGTTATCCATAGAGTCACTCATCGATTCTCCTCAAGAGGAGTCGTGATGAGTGGATGGGAGATGGTAGGTTTACCCTGGGTATCACTGTTATGTCACAGGTAGATGGAGGCACAGTATACTAACCATGACATATGTCATGGCAAACTCCACTTACAATGTGTGTCGAAGGACAAACACACTCTCTGACTAGCATTAGAAATGGCCTAGGGCACATTGCTACTGTTTGTCAATGTACACCTATGTTGTGGAATACACTACCAATGTTGGACAAGCCTGGTATAAGTAGTTCAAGCCCAGGATACTGTCCACCACAGTGAAAGTACTGAACCAGTACACTATACGGTACTGCAGTGTTAGGTCAGTATGAAAGGATGTTGACAACTGTATGCAAAGTATCCCATGCAAACCCTGCAGGCACAGTATAATCCCTGTTGTGTTCACACACAAAGCAGTTGGACAGTAACTACACAACATGACACACAACACACAACCATAAACGGGTGATATTGTTGAAGTTCACACTCATCCACAAATGTGGTGGGCTGCAGAGTTCAACATATGGAAAGCACACACTGGGCATGCTCGCACACTTTGATAAATGAGACATATGTCAGACAACATGCCATGGGAAGGCTGAACTGGGCATGCTCACACACTTAGGCCAAATCTCAGTTTAGCAGTTGGCCACACATATCTGGTATGTGTACGTGTTATTCCAGGAACCAACCACATTACAGCAATCTGCCCAGTGCACACAGTTAAATGACTACAGAGGCATACGTGATATAGTGGATCCCTCCCATATGCAAACATCTTCCACAGATACACACGTTGTTCATACAAACAGGGAATGCTATGGCAATAAAGACCTGCAAAGTCTATCAGAAACAAATAATGTGCATCTGACAATTAAACATATGGGTGTAGAGGTCAACACTAGGCTGTTTGCCCTAGGGAATGACAGCTTAGCCAGAGTGTGCTTGGTGTCTGCCTCCCCAGTACAGTAGGCTACTGTGCCACTGTAAAGTAGGTCACATATGGCATTGTGTGAGGCTAGTGTGCTGTGCCTCTGTCAAGCAAGGACACAGTGGAGATCCCAGGGTTTGAATGTGCTAAGCCACATCCATGTTGTTGGTGTGTGCTGGAAGAGGGTTGCTGAGGACCTCTAACAGTAAGTGGGCATCAATAACAGACTGAGGGGAGCCTTATCTGCATTGTCTGGACAATTTCACTGTCAACACTGTGTTGTGATGATTATGTGGGATTGAAGTGTCGTGCCGGTACTGTTCAGAGATGTCCTCCCTCTGTGGGCTACTGTTCTGCAATGTATTAGCTCACTCTGTCTGTTGGACAGCTCATATATGGCTGGTGTACACCTGACAGGTGTCCTGTTGTGGAGCAGTCATGGGTATATTTGGGATAGCATGATCAATGCAAACCTTCCACATGCTCATAGAATGCAATTGTCAAGGATTATGCAGAGTGGCCTGTATACTCCCCCAGCATGGGTCCTTTGAAGTCTTCCACCCCAGTCTTCACAAGTGTAAAGTCTGCTTGTGATAAATACAGTTTGTTTGCAGTGACAACCTTGCCTGGGGCTGGAGATGGGATATGGATGTCCAGGGAAAGGTGGGTATGGTCAGATAACAACAATGGTGGTCTACCTCTGGTGTGGAACAGTGAGTACCCATGTTGCAGATGGTCACGTGCAATATGTATTCCCCCTTGTGGCTGTGGTGAGTGGTTCTGCCATAGCACATGGACTCACAAATTGTAGTGGTTGTAGGGTAATGTTGTAGAGGCCTGAGTAGTTCCCACACACAATATGCCTGTACCTGACGTTAACAACTGGAATGGTGTATGCGAACACCTGCATATCCTGGCACTGTTCCCAGGGAAGCAAAGTGTGTGTCCTGGATGTGAGACGGGTGTTCTGGACTGGTTGTGTTGTGTGTGACATGTCCTGTGGTCAAGAAGCATGGTATAGAACATATCCTGTCAGTGCGATGTGCATATCTGACCCTGAAGTAGGTGGCTGCAAATGCATATATATGCTATCCCCCACCTGACAGGTAGTACTAGATGTACATACCTCTGTAGAAATAATGATGTCAGCACCCTATAATTACTGCAGGTGCAGAGCAGATGCCCAGTAATTTGGATAGTGCGCTCTGCTAATGCGTCTCCCTCAAGTGTCATAATTGTCAGAAAAATATGTATTCAGACATATGTAAACTGCTAGAAAAATATGTACTCAGACATATATAAGCTGTTAGGAAAAATATGTATTCAGACATATATAAACTGTTAGGAAAATGTGTGCTTAGGCATATACTCAAACATATATGAAGTGCAAAGGTTGAAAACAGTATAATATGTAATGCATTTAATTCTATTTTACTAGAATGGCAGTAGAAATGAACTTGCATATTATTGCTTGAAGCTTAGCTGTAGTGTGATTAAAACATTGACCCTGACAGTAGCTGGCTTGGCTGGCTCATGTCTTTCAGTGAATATTATTTGCAAAGTTGGAAAGTAATGAATCTGTCTGTATGTGTATCTTTTCCTGCTTCCACCGAGGAGAATGGCCTTGTGCGCACTATCAGAGATAATGTCCAGCTGGTGGACAGAGAGACAAAGAAATGTATTAAGAAGACATTCATCCATTGTATTTGAACTAATCTAAGAGCCTTGAATTAGTTACATCCTCGGAAGGACATTGTGACTGACCAGGTGCCTTGCAAGGCTGCAATATTCTCATGGGAAAAAACTTTTTGAAAAAGCATTACCTCAGCATTTTCTTATGAATTGTAGTGATGTAAAGACCCTGTCACTGACCACGTCAGTGAGGTGGGCAAAAGCTGATTGTAAATAGTATAAAATGAAGGGTATTTCCTGAATAAAGTTAGTCAAAACTCTGTACATGTTTATGTATGGTTTTTTGCCTCCTAATGTACATTAGTAGAATGCATATTTGTTTGATAATTGAGCATCCTGTATTACTGTCTGTCATTTTGAAAAACCTAATGATTTTTACAGTCTGATTTAACAATTTATTTAACATTTTGGTCCTTCGAGCCGGAATTCCCTTGGTAAGCTGCAGGTCAGAGTGCATGGGTGATAATAAATCTGCGCAGGAGAAGCTGCCAAAACAAAATGGTTTTTCTTAAAGTGAAAAGACCTCCGACTGAATTGTTGTGTGTAAAGAGGCTGTCCACTTTCTGATCTGTGGCTGAAAAGCGGAAGACTGGACCCCAAGAAAAAAAAGACAGTCATAAAGCGGGAGGCTCAGGTAAGAAGAATTTCCCTCTTTGTCTTTGTTTTAGATCAGGGACCAGGTTACACTGTGCTATTGCTAAGGTTTGTGATAGCAGGGAGAGATAGTCGAAGTATTGTATCTTGAGTCATAGATCAGGGAATAACAAAGCAAAGTAAACAGTCATTCTAGACACTACTGTGGATACGGGGAAATAAGATACCATGTGGTACAAGAGAAGGGTTACGTAACAGTCTTTTTTTAAGACATGGGAAATGAGTGCACTAAGGGGTCGCGAGATCCGCCCCTAACAGATGACGCGAAGTATATGCAATTGCAAAGAGCAGACAATGTGAGGTATTTTGCAAAATGGGTCAACAAGTATGAATTTGACGGTAAATTATATAAAATATCACTAGTGAAACTTTTGAAGCAGTTAAAATCTGACGCAGAAGGTCAGGCAAAAAAACAACGACAGTTGGGTGTTCCTCAAGCACATAGGTGGATTGAGGAAGTGAACCGGAGGGAGCAGAAAATTAAGAATGCAAAAGCATTACTTTTAGACAAAGAGGATAATAATACAGTAGTAGCAACGGCCCCTCCCCCACCACCTCCTCCAATACCTTATTTAGAATATGAAGCGGGAGGGCGGGCTGGACCCCCCCCACGCTATCCTGAGACAACAGGGGTATTAAAACAACCATTTGTAAGAGAACCTGTTGAAACTAGATCCCGAACACGTAAAACACTTAGAGATGTTCAACTAAGCAGAGATTCATTAGATGAGAGTGAGGAAATCTGTCCATTAATTGAAGTACCAAACCCACAGGCAGGACAGGAGGGCCAGGCCACAACTCTCTTAGTATATAGACCATGGACACCGGAGGACATCCGGAAAGCTACAGAGGGAATTCCCCATCCAAAAATTAACTTTGAAAAGTTTGTACAAGATTTACAGGGTATGAGATTGAGTTACCACTTAAATGGGGAAGAGGTAGAAAAAGTAGTTAGACAAATTATAGGTCCGGACTGGCACATGGTTTGTGGCGCCTGGAATGCCCGTGACGCGCAACTTAGGCCACTCCTACATAGTGACGCAGAGCTAGATACTAGGTTGAGGGTCTTACAGACCGCATTACTGAAAATGGAAACCTAGAGCAGATTGGACTTGTATTAACCAATGCGTACAACAAGATAATGAAACAGTAGATGCATACTATGGTAGATTATTAGAATGTTTCAATAACCATAGTGGTATGACTATTCCTGAAAATCAGAAAAATGATAGCTCATATGAACAACAATTGAAGAATGCATTTTAAAAGGTTGCATTGCCCCTATCACTAGCTTCATCACGAAGCATATGATAGATCATCGAACGAGTAGGCTTCAAGCCTTATTAGAGTATGCTAGGCATGCTGAAAGACACTTTAACAGTAAAAAGAAAAAGAAAACGCAGGTCTTCACAGCTGAAGACGGAGCAGAAGTCTTTGTAGTACAATCAGGCAAAAAGGGTAAGCGAAATACTCAGGGCAACAAACGTTCTGACAACGACCCAGAGGTTTATGAGAACAGGAAAAAAAGAGGTGAGTGCTTTAACTGCGGAAGGAAAGGACATTTGGCAAGGGATTGCAGGAATAAAGCACCTGCAGAAAAAAAGGATAAGGATGATGAGGATTGACTAGATGGCAGTCATACTGCTCAGCAGTCATCAGGAGAGACTAATGAGCAGGGAAATAATGTAAACATAATAGAAGAGACAGATGACATGCAAACGGATGTAGAAGTTGGGGAAAGTGAAGTTTTGGATTTGGCCTTGCTGAGCTTGGAGCTCTATTTAGCAGACACAAAACCGGAAGTTACACTTCTGGTGGAAGGGAGGGAAATTAAATTCTTGTGTGATTCAGGAGCATCGCGAACTTTGATACACCCTTCAAAGTTACCGGAGCACTCTGAATCACCTGACTATATATTAGTGAAAGCAGCAAACGGACAGCTGTACAGGGAACCACTTTCCCATGATATAGCGATAACTGACCCTGTCTCGGGGATAACCCAGAGAAGTAAAATAGTACTTTCTGCAAAATGTCCCATGAACTTATTGGGAAGAGATCTTATGCAGCTTTTTGGCATAGCAGTAGTTCCTACCATGAAAGGTATGGAGGCACAGAGACAAATGGATGCTTTTGTAGTGCGATCGGAGGGTGAAGCTTATTATTGGTACAGCCAGGACCTGGTTACAACCGGTCCAGGGGCAGTGACCAAGGAACTGATGAACGTAGCCGTCAGTAAGGTGCCTTCCCTCGACTTTGATCAGCAACATTTGTTACATTGTACTCTATACTATTGTAGCACATCAGGGCCTGATAAGGAATATGAACAAAAATTGTTCAGAAATCCTGCAAATAGATTAATATTACGGACTTTGTATTGGGATACTGAGGGTAATAGTGTGGTAAGTTGTTCATTACCTCAGGAGTTCATGGAATTGTACAAATCCAACAAACTACCGCATGTCAGTTTAACCAAAAACAGGGATGTTAGGTGGGTAGATTTGGGTGACAAAGTGACAGGATGGGAGAAACAAACTGACTCAGAATTGTCAGACCAAGGAGTACAGAAACAGAAACTAAATTGGTTAACGCAAGCACGCCCAGCTGTACACTTACAACAGAGTGAGGACAGCTGATTGGCGTTCTTAATAGAAGAAGAAGAAAAAGCTTTGAGTGACGTACCAAGCATTCTTTGGTCAACAGGGAAATCAGATGTAGGGCTTATTCGAACAGCAGGTCCAGTAACTATTACACCAAAATCGGCTTTAAGACCGAGAAAAAGACAATATCCTTTGAGGAAGGATGCGGAGCAGGGAATCAAACCTATCATAATGGCATTACTTAAGGAAGGGATACTGGTAGAATCCTCGAATTCACCATGTAATACTCCTCTGTTTCCTGTTAAAAAAGCAAACGGGGAATGGCGGATGGTACAAGATTTACAAGCCGTGAATGATGCAGTAATACCGAGGGCACCTACGGTGCCAGACCCACATACTTTGTTAAATGACTTGAAGCCGCAGCAGAAGTATTTCACTGTGGTAGATATCAGCAATGCTTTCTTCTCAATACCTATACACCCTGATAGCCAACATTGGTTTGCATTTACATTTCAGGGTAAAAGGTATACGTACACCCGACTGCCACAGGGATATAGCGAAAGTCCAACAATATTTGCACAAGAGATGGCTAGCAACCTGGTGGAATTTACTCCACCAGGGGGCAGTCAAGTATTACTTTACGTAGATGACATCTTGCTTGCAGCCCCTACCCAGCAGCAATGTAGGGAAGACACAATAGCATTATTGAAGTTTTTGGCAGAACAAGGGCATAAAGTAAACAAGCACAAATTGCAACTTTGGAAGAAGCAGGTTAAGTACCTGGGATATGTGATATCCAAGGAGGGTAGAACATTAGATGAAGATAGGAAAACAGCAATCTTACAAGCACCTAAACCAACTACCAAAAAGGAAATGATGTCCTTCTTGGGAACGACTAATTTTTGTCGAAGTTGGATACCGAATTATGCTTTGGAAACAGCTCCATTGGCTGATTTAATATTTAAAGCACCGATGGCAGCACAAGAAATACTACATTGGACATCGGAAGCAGAAACAGCTTTTTGCAGACTAAAACAATTGATAGTTTCATCATTAGTTTTAGGGCTTCCGAATTACCATAAGAGATTTTTTCAGACTGTAGATTGCAGGCAGGGATATATGACGTCAGTACTGACGCAACAACATGGCAGCAAGCAACGCCCCATAGCTTACTACTCATCGCAGTTAGATCCAGTGGCACAATCATTGCCACATTGTGTACAAGCAGTTGTTGCAGCAGCTATGGCAGTACAAGCTTCGGCCTCAGTGGTGTTGTTTCATCCTCTCACTTTGAGAGTGCCTCATGCAGTTGCGATAATTTTACTGCAAGAAAAAATAGCATTTTTATCCCCTGCTAGACATCTTTCTTGTATGACCATACTATTGAGTCAACCTCATATGATAATTGAACGATGCACAACATTAAATCCATCAACATTACTTCCGATTCCTGTGGATGGCACACCACACAGTTGCCTACAGGAAATGGAACAAATAACCTTACCCAGACAAGATCTCACTGATGTGCCTTTAGCTGATGCAGAGGTGGCATTTTATGTAGACGGATCATGTAGAAGGGGTCCTACAGGAAAGAATCTAGTGGGTTATGCAGTAGTAACAGATGGTGAAATTGTAGAAGCGCAACCCCTGCAGCATAACCTGTCTGCTCAAGCAGCAGAACTGATAGCTTTAACACGTGCCTGCACTTTAGCAAAAAACAGATGTGTGAACATATATACTGATAGTCAATATGCTTTCTCTACAGTGCATGTTTTTGCACAACAGTGGAAGAACAGGGGAATGATAACATCTACTGGAAAACCGATTAACCATGCACAATTGATTTTGAACCTGTTAGATTCCATTCAGTTACCTACTAAAGTAGCTATTTGTAAATGTGCAGCCCATACTAAGCGACAGGATAAGATTTCGAAAGGAAATGCTCGGGCTGATGCAGCTGCAAAGCAAGCTGCCTCAGACCCAGAGACTTTGTTTTCAAATGAAGAATTACAACCTTCTGAGACTCTAGATTTAGATATAATGAAAACAATGCAGACATTAACTACAAAAGCAGAGAAGCAAAAGTGGGTAAAGCGAGGAGCAATTCTTGAAGAAGGACTGTACATCTCCAAAGAAAAAAAGCCAATATTGCCATCTAATTTATTTAGATATGCGGCTTTGTTGAGCCATGGGCAGAGCCATGTCTCAACAGGGGGGATGGTACAGTTAGTTAACAGAACATTCCAAACATACGGATTCACGAATTATACACAAAAATTTTGTGCAGCATGTCATATTTGTAGTAAACATCATGCACAGGGAGCATTTAAAGCGGAGCGAGGGAGTTTCCCTACACCACCATATCTGTTCCATACTATTTGTATGGATTTTATAGAACTGAATAAATGTGAAGGAAAGAAATACTGTTTAGTGATCATAGATATGTTTTCAAAATGGGTAGAAGCTTTTCCGACTAGGAATCCGGATGCAGCAACAGTGGCAAAAGCCTTAGTAAAAGAAATCATTCCTAGATTTGGCATACCAGAGAATTTATAGTGATAACGGAACACATTTTGTTAACCAGACAATTCACCAGCTTGGGAGATTTTTGGGATTTCTTTGAAGAACCATTGTGCTTATCACCCCCAGTCAGCAGGACTGGTGGAAAGGTACAATGGGATTTTGAAAAATAAGTTAAGAAAATTGATGAGTGAGACTCAGAAGACTTGGATTTGCTGTCTGCCTTTAGCACTGCTGAGCATGAGAACTGTTCCAAATGTAAGGGTTTGACCCCTTTGAGGTAGTATTCGAAGAGCATATTATGTGCCACAATGGAAAGCCCTCATGCCTGCAGAGCTGGAGGCCGATAGCTCATTAGCTAGTTATATGAAGAAATTGTTAACAAATAAGACTGTTTTGCAGTTGAACTCTTTTCAGACAAAGAAGAAACAAAGCGGAAGCTGTGCTGACCCGGGTCCTGGATTTGGCTGAAGGTTATCAAAAAGAAGAATTGGGCGAGTCCAAAGTGGGAAGGTCCATACCAGGTACTATTGGCAACGCCTACTGCAGTAAAAATTGCTGAGAGATCATCTTGGGTTCATTTGACGCACTGTAAACCGCTCAAAGAGTTTAAGTTAGATAAACATTTTGTAACTGATATACCACAGAAACAGGATGGCCAGAGGCAGAGTGTATAGAAATGCAAAACAACCCCAAAGACATTGGTTCACTGGCCTACTGATCATACATCTATTAACCATGTTTGTGGTGACCTTTTTGTTGTTGTGGTTTTTCTTGCATATAACTACAGAAGTGAAACTGATGAAACGTGATGAACTTGCCATAGATTGGCATCCAAACTTTAACACATACCTAGCCATGAAACGTGTATATGTAGAGACTATGAATGTTTCAAATTGCTGGGTTTGTACTGTGATACCTACAGCATATGGAGGACTTTTGATGTCTGCTGTCCCTCTGGGGATAAATGAGACTTGGGAAAATCTATTGTTCGACACAGGTACTGTGAGATCACAGGACAAAGTGGCATTATATTTACCCGTTACTCAAAGAGGAATTGTTTGTTTTGTTAAAAATGATACACTCCAAGTTGGTTGGAGTAATTGTAACATAACTGTGTCTTACAAATGTTATATAAAAGCTAGAGACCAGAGTACTAGTTGTAGCACGAATTACGGTTCGTATTTAAGCTTGATGAAAACAACGTTGAGAGATGTGCAGAAAAATCCTGAAATGTATAAACAATTATCTGTTATAGATAAGAAAATGTTTCATTCAGAGTTAACCCGCATCAGTACTAAAGTAGAAAATTGTTATTTTGTTTGTGGGAAAAAGGCCTATAAATGGTTACCTGAGAATTGGTCCGGCAGTTGTTTTTTGGGTTATCTGGTTCCAGCCATAAGACATACTGCAGAATTGCCTCTGGGTAAGATACGCAATGTAAGAGATGTAGTTCAACAAACTGGGAACACGGTCAAGAAACCTGCTAATCCAGTGGGTAAGATTGAAGTAAGCTGGAAAGACCAGTCGACTGTGAAGCCAAAGAAAAATTGACTCATATGGACTTGAGTGACAGTGTCATATCCTGGGCTGGAATATTCCCAGCCTATGGAGCAGTCAAATCGATTTGGGAACTGAGGAAATTGTCAAAACTCCTCGAAGTGATGAGCAATGCGACTTTTTCCGCTCTTGAACTTGTGACTGATGAACTGAATGCAATGAGAACTGTTGTACTACAAAACCGAATGGCTCTCGACTTCACCCTAGCGGCGAGAGGTGGTACGTGCGCGCTTATCAAAGAAGAATGCTGTGCATACATTCCGGACAACAGACATGAAATCAACGATCACCTAGAGGTAATACAGCAGGTATCAGCAATGGCGGAACCAGGCCCAAACCCACTGATGAACTTTTTCCAGAATCTATTTGGGGGGTGGGGATCAATCCTAATGAATATTTTAATTGCTATTTGTGTGGTTCTGCTCATAATTGGAGCATGTGTCTGCTGCGGATACCCTGTATGAAAAGATTAGTTAGAGACTTAGTTGACATATCAGTAACTGAGACTATGTACCAGGACATGGAATTGAATCTGTTGATACCAAGTGAAAGCCTATCTGAAATATAAAACAAATGACTTGCTTAGCTGAAAGTCCTTAAAGGGAAAAGGCTAAGAAATGAAATGATATTGTTTATGTTTCTAATAGAATGAAATGCATTAACAGGAGGGAGAATGTCAGAAAAATATGTATTCAGACATATGTAAACTGCTAGAAAAATATGTACTCAGACATATATAAGCTGTTAGGAAAAATATGTATTCAGACATATATAAACTGTTAGGAAAATGTGTGCTTAGGCATATACTCAAACATATATGAAGTGCAAAGGTTGAAAACAGTATAATATGTAATGCATTTAATTCTATTTTACTAGAATGGCAGTAGAAATGAACTTGCATATTATTGCTTGAAGCTTAGCTGTAGTGTGATTAAAACATTGACCCTGACAGTAGCTGGCTTGGCTGGCTCATGTCTTTCAGTGAATATTATTTGCAAAGTTGGAAAGTAATGAATCTGTCTGTATGTGTATCTTTTCCTGCTTCCACCGAGGAGAGTGGCCTTGTGCGCACTATCAGAGATAATGTCCAGCTGGTGGACAGAGAGACAAAGAAATGTATTAAGAAGACATTCATCCATTGTATTTGAACTAATCTAAGAGCCTTGAATTAGTTACATCCTCGGAAGGACATTGTGACTGACCAGGTGCCTTGCAAGGCTGCAATATTCTCATGGGAAAAACTTTTTGAAAAAGCATGACCTCAGCATTTTCTTATGAATTGTAGTGATGTAAAGACCCTGTCACTGACCATGTCAGTGAGGTGGGCAAAAGCTGATTGTAAATAGTATAAAATGAAGGGTATTTCCTGAATAAAGTTAGTCAAAACTCTGTACATGTTTATGTATGGTTTTTTGCCTCCTAATGTACATTAGTAGAATGCATATTTGTTTGATACTTGAGCATCCTGTATTACTGTCTGTCATTTTGAAAAACCTAATGATTTTTACAGTCTGATTTAACAATTTATTTAACAATAATATAGTAAGGTAGGGGTTTGAATCCTGCAAATGCTCAGTGTGTGTGTGGGTGACTGGGGTTGTTGTGTGTGCAAGTCTGTGTGAGGGAAATGTCCCTTTTGGCAACTGGGAAAACACACTACAGGATGCACATTCCCCTTTCTAAACACTGATGATGTCAGCACCCTATAAGTAAAGCCGGAGAAGAGAAACCCCCAATAATTCAAATAGCGCGCTTTGCTAATGCATCTCTCTCAAGTGTCATAACATAGTTAGGTAGTGATTTGAATCCTGCAAATGCCCAGTGTGTGTGTGGAGGAGGGTTAGTGTGTGTGCAAGTCTGTATGAAAGAAATGTCCCTTTTGGCAACTAGGGGAACACACTACAGGATGCACATTCCCCTTTCTAAACACTAATGATGTCAGCACCGTATAAGTACAGCAGGAGAAGGGAAACCTCCTTGTAATTCAAATAGCGTGCTCTGTTAATGTGTCTTTCTCAAGTGTCATAACCTAGTTAGGTAGGGGTTTGAATCCTGCAAATGGCAAGTGTGTGTGAAAAGGGATTAGGGTGTGTGCAAGTCTGTATGAAAAAAATGTCCCTTTTGGCAACTAGGAGAACACACTGCAGGATGCACATTCCCCCTTCTAAACACTGATGATGTCAGCATCCTATAAGTACAGCAGGAGAAAAAAAAACCTCCCAGTAATGTGAATAGCGCGCTCTGCTAATGCGTATCACTCAAGTGACATAACATAGTTAGGTAGGTGTTTGAATCCTGCAAGTGTGTGTGGAGGAGTATTAGGGTGTATGCAAGTCTGTATGAAAGAAATGCCCCTTTTGGCAACTAGGAGAACACTCTACAGGATGCACATTCCCCTTTCTAAACACTGATGATGTCAGCACCCTATAAATACAGCCAGAGAAAAAGAGCCTCCCAGTAATTCGAATAGTGCGCTCCGCTAATGCATCTCTCTCAAGTGTCATAACATAGTTAGGTAGGGGTATGAATCCTGCAAATGGCAAGTGTGTGTGGTGGGGGGTAGTAGGGTGTGTGTAATTGCAAGTGTGAAAAAACAGTTCCTTTTGGCAACTACTACAATACACCAGATGCTGCATATTCCTCCAGTAAACACAGGTGATGTCACCACACTACAAGTACAGCCAAACAGGGCAAATTGCCCAGTAATGCAAATAGTGCACTCCGCTACTGGGTCTATCACTACTGTCAGAGCACAGATAGGTATGTTTTGGAAACCCACAACTGCCACATGTGTTTGTGTCACGCAAAATGCCCATGTGTGGGTTGTTGTTCATAACAATGCATGACATTGCTTAAACCAGCAATGGCAATGCACACATGATGTATGTGTGTGCCACATACACATATATACCTGTGACCTTCAATAGTTCCCATGTCTGACACGTGCCTCAAGTGAATAAATGGTATTTGCACTGCATAACATTATGACTGTGTCTTACTGTGCAGGGGCTGCATGCGGTATGCGTATATACAGTGTGGGTTGTATATGGTATCATCCTAACAGTGGGGGATACACATCTGGTCTGGGCCATATAGTCTACATGTAGTCGATGAACAGGTGCTGCATGTTCCCACCTGTTGTGGGAGTGGTAACATGTTGTTCCACTGCAATTCAGTGACTACATGCTGGGAACCTTTCAGCTAGTATGTTGTAGCTACAGTAATGCTCACACACAATGTTCGGCTGGATGCAGTCCAGCCATATAAAGACATATGTAGAGACCGTCATATACCCAGTGTTGTTAGGGAGGACAGGTGGGTTTCCTGTGTATGGGAGGGTTGTGTGTGCCAGGCTATGAACCAGAAGGCAGTCCAACACACTGTTAGCTGCACATGGATAGGCCCTGATGCTTTGTGGTATGCCAACAACCTGGAGGTGTGTGTAAGTATGGTGCCTTGAGATACCTCCCCCCTCTTCATGTGTGGTACATGTGTAGGGGACGACAGGCATGGTATGAGGTATAACCTGGTAGCGATGGGTTGCACCTGTGAGCCGTGAATCAGGAATCTGTTACTGCACAGATATTGCAGTTTACCGTGCTGAGGACAGTGTCCAGTGCATGCATCTTGCGGTGTACACTGCTGGTGTTGTGTAGCATTACTGTTAGTGTCCTATCCCGTGTAATACCCGCGGAGTTGGCTATGTAATCTGAGCCCTGCAGCAAAAGGCACTATGTGTGTATCAAGAGGCTTCGCCAATATACAATGGCCCATGGGTGACACGTGCAAGCTGCCCCTCGCAAATCATTGTGGCTTCCCTAGCATGTAAGCACACGCTGGCAGCCATTGGATACCCTATGAATGACATTGGAGATTGAGCAAAATGTAGACATAGAACACCCTTCCTACGTATTGTGGTAACATACCTGGTGAGGGCATGATGGCAGCCAAGGTCAGAATCATACCAGCCCGTGCTACATGCTGGGAGAGCCCGTCTATGTTCCCTATCATGTAGTCCAGGGAAGTACGTCTCAGGTCATCCATAGTGGCATGGACAATGACTGAGTCATATGTGTCCATGCCTCTGACTGACCTGTATGCATGTGTTATGTGGTGGACCATAGTGCTCCACGGGCATATCACTGTGACCTTCACCATGTACAGCCTGTTGAGCAGGACCCCACTGCACCGGATAAGAGAGGTACCTGACACATCTGTAGCAGGTGTGTTGTGTAGCCCTACAGGCTGTGAGTGTTTGGCACACAGGATGTGTGTGCCATGTGTGGCATGTGCTCTGTTCTGACTTAACGTATGCCTGTGTGCCAGCTGCGGAGGTGTGTGATGCTCAGGCAGGATGCTATTCTGAGGCTCCAAGTATGCCCCAGTATGTTCATGTGTTTGGATTGCTGTCAGTGCAGGTCTATGTCAGACTGGTATTGTAGTCACTGTAGTATGTCAAGCCACCTGACAGGGTATGGCAATACTGGGTTCAGAGTGCTCAGTCCCCATATTGGCTATGTGGTTGCATCTCACACATGTGTTGTACATTCCTGGCCAGGGGAGAGGGTTGACTGTATACATGTGGCAGCTGTGACATTGCCACATGACTCACATATACCACAACTGGACCATAGAGGTGATTCACAGGTTACCTTTGCACATGCTACCATAGTGGTGTGATTGCCATGGTGATTACCAACACATAGGGCCAATGGGGAACAACATACTGAAGGTGAGTATGTGTGGGTGTACTGCTTCTGATTTCATAGCGCTGGCATTTATGACTGCACACGTGGGCAAATGCCAGGTAGGTCATATGCAATGTGTCACAGGCAACGTACATGCGAACAGGACAGACAGTGACATTCTGTCAAGTGAGACATTGACATACATACAGTACGAGTACGCTATGCAGATGTCACTAGGAATCCACAGAAGCTCTGTAAATCTGCATTGCAGGTGGAATCAGTGTTCCAGGGAACCTCAATCAAACATGCATGCAAACAAAGCTACAGTAAGCAGGGCTGGAAGTAGTCCATTGTACAACAAAGAAGGGGTACCACTTCCAGTAGGTAACAGTGCAAATATGCAGGCACTATAAACATGTACCCAGAAATGCACAGCTCAGATGTCCATGGTAAAACTGATATTATTTAAAATCTAATTTAATTTAAATTAAAGCTGAAGATGCAAAAAACAAATGGCTGCAGGTACACTGAGGTGCCCAAAACACACAACAACAGCAAAAGTAAATTAAGGCACCAAAGTTACACACTGGAAATCAGTCACTGTACTTTATTGCAGAAGACAAACGGTAAGTGCTTTCACAACTTAATGTTGCTTCATCAGACCACATCACTACAACTGATGCTTGGTTAAATACTAGGACAATTAGTATGACATCACAATTTAAAGAGATATTACTCCACAAACATAAGAACATATATCGATATCCATAAGAAAAATGCATAAAATATATAGAAAGGTGTGTATTGACACACAATAATATTTAAAAAAGGGGGAATGTCATCCCTGATGGTTATTAAAATATATATATATATATATATATATATATATATATATATATATATATATATACATATACACACACATTTTTGTGCACATATCTATATTTTTGTGCAGTGTCACTGCTCAACAGAGGCACAGCAAAATAATGGGTATAGTTCCCCATACTAAAGGGGTGGCGTAAGCCACAAAACTATGGGCTAGGCTTGTAAATGCCCTCGGGCAGATAGCCTAGTATGAACCTATGAACCTATGAACCTATATAACCATAATAGTGCAATAAAAAATATATAAAAAACTCCTATTTAGTGTTTAAGGCACCTTGCCTTAAGGTAAGGAACTAATGAGGTGCAGCCATTCAAACCAGGATATCTATCTGCTTGTAATTTAGTGATCCATTGTTGTTCTAATTCTTCAGTGTGGTTTTCTACATCACCACCTTTGTTTGTCCTTACTATTTGTTGTAAGATTAAAAATTTAAAACAATGACTACTGTCTGTATTCAGGACATGATTAGCTAGAGCATTTGATTGATACTGATTCCGTATGTCCCTTATATGTTCTAACATTCTTTCTTTAAAACTCCTATTTGTTTTGCCTACATAATAGGCATGGCATGCTTGGCAAAAACAAAAATAAACAACATCGACACTTTTACAATCATAGTAATTCTTCGTATAAAGTTTAAAACATTTCACAGGATGAATGTACTCATTTTTAGTGTAGACATGCTGACAAGCAGCACAATTCCTGCACGGGAAGGTGCCCTGTCTGTTTGAGAGATTTTTTCTAAAAGACTGATGTTCTCTACTACAGAGCTGCTGCTTTAAAGACACATTATTTCTAAAACTGCAGTTTGGGGTGTCACCAACTGTGGAAACCAGACCTGGTATTTCATGTAATAAGTGCCAATTCTTTTTAATAATTTCCGTATACTTATTGATGTCACTTGCAAATCTAAACACTATTCTAAACTTATTTCTATCAATACCTGTATCATAAGGTATACTTGTATCAGCACTATAAGAGCTCATGTATGGTTTACATCTTGTAGATCTCAATTTCCATGCATCTGCTATCACTCTAGTGATTTCTGAGCTAGAATAGCCTCTTGTTTGAAATTCGTCTTGTAACTTATTTAAAGCAACTACTGCCTCTTCATCATTATTATGTAGGCATAGGGTTCTATAGACTTGTCCTTTGAGGACATTTCTAGGTATGTGTCTCGGGTGCATGCTTGACCTGTGAAGACAGGCATTAGTTCTTGTGGGTTTGTGATAAATACTGGTTCTTATCTGCTTTAAATCAGTAAGGGTGACACTCACATCCAAGAAATCAACACATGTATCAGAGAAAGTAAAAGTAAACTTCAAAAAGTCTGTAGTACTATGCAGGTAATCAATGAAATTACTGATATTTTCACCATGCCCTTTCCACAAGACAAAAACATCATCCACGAAATGGACGTACCAGAGAATGTAGCCAAAAAATGGGTTAACATCTGACAAAACATATTGTTCTTCCCATCGTACTAGTGATAGATTGGCGTAGCTATTTGCACACTAAGTGCCCATAGCCACGTCAATCTTCTGTAGAAAAAATTGATCCTGAAAAGTTACAATGTTATTTTCAAGTATAATCTCCAATAGTGCACAGACTAGCATAATCTTATTAGTAGTCAGCTTCTTATTCATATTGAGGAATTCTCTTATTCTATCAATACCCCAAACATTTGGAATACTAGTAAAAAGAGATTCAATGTCCATGGTAAGGAATACAAATTCTTCATCATTATCAATGGTTTCCATTCTATTTTGCAACCACTGTAAAAACATTTTTGTGTCTCTAAGAACTGTATAACAACTATCCAAGAACTCATGTAAAATGCCTTCTACATAAATAGATAGGGGCTCAGTGCACCATCCTGCTCCAGATACGATGGGGTGTAAAGGAGGAACCATGGGATGTTTATAGATTTTAGGGAGTCCATAAATCCTAGGAACTAGAGGTTTTTGTACTGAAAAATAATTGAATAAGGATTCATCAATTAATCCTGTAATCAGTAAATCAAACACTAAAAAAGACACTTTATCAGTGATAGCAATTACAGCTGTTTTTGTCAGCATTTGATAGGTACAAGTATCTAATAGCAAAACCTTCATCTGGTTAACATATAAATCTTTGTCCATTAATACAATTTTACCACCTTTATCTGCTTGTTTAATAATAAGAGAATACAAATCCTGCAATTCATGTAGAGCCCTATATTCTTCTGTATTTAAATTATGAAAGGTGCAGCCTTGCGTACCAGGAGTATAAGCTACATTAAAAGCATTTTCACAGCTATCTCAAAATCTTTGTATGCCTGAAGGGGTGGGAGGTACAAAAGTGCTAGGTTTCTTGTATATATTTACATTGACATTTTCATTATTACGAAACACGCATTTTAATGATAAATTCCTACCAAGCAATTTCAAGTCTGTTAGCATTTCAGTTAAATCTGCCTTCTTGGCAGGTATAAAAGACAAACCCTTATTAAGCAAACTGTTTTGTTCATTAGTTAGAGAAAGGAAGAAATGTTAACAATATGATCAGTTTTTACATCCTCCTTTTCTTTGAAAAATGTGCAGTTCTGTCCATTTGATATTCCCTTGCTGTCTTTCCCATATTGGGATTGCTTTTGGCTCGAGCTCTGAAAGGAAGAGCTGCTTTCAAAGTGAATTCTCCCACTTTTAAGTTCTCTAAAAAGACACTAGTATCTGTAGCATTTGCTTGTGGAGTGTCTATTGGAGTCTTACCTATAGTGTTTGCATTCCTTCGTTCTTCTGACTTCAAATTTTTATCCATATTCGATGGTCTCTCGGCCATGAGAAGACATTATTGTTGCTAAAATCAGTTTTATCTCTGTTTAATTTATTTAATTTAACATTTTGAAGCTTTTTCTCATAGGCACTAATGCTTTCATGCAACTGGCCCATTTTATTAAGGGTAATAGTAGTATCCTGAACTCTTACGTAAGTGGCAAGAATTGAATTTATCTTTTAGCTCCAAGTATATGGAGCTCCTTATAGAGTTTTTTACACCTCTTGAAACTGAGCTGAAAACTGAAATTGTGACACTAGAAAACCAGATATCTGTAACCATTCCTGCTACTATTACCCTTAATAAAATGGGCCATGTCTTCTCATGGCCGAGAGACCCTATAAATAGAACCCCTTTGTATAATCCTGCTACAGTGAACAGAGGAACTAGTAGGACACTAAATACTGAGACACAGGCTTCCACTTCCTGTTTTAAAGCTACTGAGATGAGGGAAAGCATGGCAATACAACAAACTGACCAAGAACATGTAAATTCTAGTGTTTCTACTCTCCAAGTTGCATCTTGTGCTTCTATAGTGAATGGGAATACATCTACATCGAATATGGATAAAAATTCGAAGTCAGAAGAACGAAGGAATGCAAACACTATAGGTAAGACTCCAATAGACACTCCACAAGCAAATGCTACAGATACTAGTACTTTTTTAGAGAACTTGAAAGTGGGAGAATTCACTTTGAAAGCAGCTCTTCCTTTCAGAGCTCGAGCCAAGAGCAATCCCAATATGGGAAAGACAGCAAGGGAATATCAAATGGACAGAACTGCACACTTTTCAAAGAAAAGGAGGATGTAAAAACTGATCATATTGTTAACATTTCTTCCTTTCTCTAACTAATGAACAAAACAGTTTGCTTAATAAGGGTTTGTCTTTTATATCTGCCAAGAAGGCAGATTTAACTGAAATGCTAACAGACTTGAAATTGCTTGGTAGGAATTTATCATTAAAATGCATGTTTCGTAATAATGAAAATGTCAGTTTAAATATATACAAGAAACCTAGCACTTTTGTACCACCCCTTCAGGCATACAAAGATTTTTAGATATCTGTGAAAATGCTTTTAATGAAGTTTATACTCCTGGTACGCAAGGCTGCACCTTTCATAATTTAAATACAGAAGAATATAGGGCTCTACATGAATTGTAGGATTTGCATTCTCTTATTATTAAACAAGCAGATAAAGATGGTAAAATTGTATTAATGGACAAAGATTTATATGTTAACCAGATGAAGGTTTTGCTATTAGATACTTGTACCTATCAAATGCTGACAAAAACAGCTGTAATTGCTATCACTGATAACGTGCCTTTTTTAGTGTTTGATTTACTGATTACAGGATTAATTGATGAATCCTTATTCAATTATTTTTCAGTACAAAAACCTCTAGTTCCTAGGATTTATGGACTCCCTAAAATCCATAAACATCCCACGGTTCCTCCTTTACTCCCCATCGTACCTGGAGCAGGATGGTGCACTGAGCCCCTATCTATTTATGTAGAAGGCATTTTACATGAGTTCTTGGATAGTTGTTATACAGTTCTTAGAGACACAAAAATGTTTTTACAGCGGTTGCAAAATAGAATGGAAACCACTGATAATGATGAAGAATTTGTATTCCTTACCATGGACATTGAATCTCTTTTTACTAGTATTCCAAATGTTTGGGGTATTGATAGAATAAGAGAATTCCTCGATATGAATAAGAAGCTGACTACTAATAAGATTATGCTTGTCTGTGCACTATTGGAGATTATACTTGAAAATAACATTGTAACTTTTCAGGATCAATTTTTTCTACAGAAGATTGGCATGGCTATGGGCACTTCGTGTGCAAATAGCTACGCCAATCTATCACTAGTACGATGGGAAGAACAATATGTTTTGTCAGATGTTAACCCATTTTTTAGCTACATTCTCTGGTACGTCCGTTTCGTGGATGATGTTTTTGTCTTGTGGAAAGGGCATGGTGAAAATATCAGTAATTTCATTGATTACCTGCATAGTACTGCAGACTTTTTGAAGTTTACTTTTACTTTCTCTGATACATGTGTTGATTTCTTGGATGTGAGTGTCACCCTTACTGATTTAAAGCAGATAAGAACCAGTATTTATCACAAACCCACAAGAACTAATGCCTGTCTTCACAGGTCAAGCATGCACCCGAGACACATACCTAGAAATGTCCTCAAAGGACAAGTCTATAGAACCCTATGCCTACATAATAATGATGAAGAGGCAGTAGTTGCTTTAAATAAGTTACAATACGAATTTCAAACAAGAGGCTATTCTAGCTCAGAAATCACTAGAGTGATAGCAGATGCATGGAAATTGAGATCTACAAGATGTAAACCATACATGAGCTCTTATAGTGCTGATACAAGTATACCTTATGATACAAGTATTGATAGAAATAAGTTTAGAATAGTGTTTAGATTTGCAAGTGACATCAATAAGTATACGGAAATTATTAAAAAGAATTGGCACTTATTACATGAAATACCAGGTCTGGTTTCCACAGTTGGTGACACCCCAAACTGCAGTTTTAGAAATAATGTGTCTTTAAAGCAGCAGCTCTGTAATAGAGAACATCAGTCTTTTAGAAAAAATCTCTCAAACAGACAGGGCACCTTCCCGTGCATGAATTGTGCTGCTTGTCAGCATGTCTACACTAAAAAATGAGTACATTCATCTTGTGAAATGTTTTAAACTTTATACGAAGAATTACTATGATTGTAAAAGTGTCGATGTTGTTTATTTTTGTTTTTGCCAAGCATGCCATGCCTATTATGTAGGCAAAACAAATAGGAGTTTTAAAGAAAGAATGTTAGAACATATAAGGGACATACGGAACCAGAAGCAATCAAATGCTCTAGCTAATCATGTCCTGAATACAGACAGTAGTCATTGTTTTAAATTTTTAATCTTACAACAAATAGTAACGACAAACAGAGGTGGTGATGTAGAAAACCACACTGAAGAATTAGAACAACAATGGATCACTAAATTATAAGCAGATAGATATCCTGGTTTGAATGGCTGCACCTCATTAGTTCCTTACCTTAAGGCAAGGTGCCTTAAACACTAAATAGGAGTTTTTTATATATTTTTTATTGCACTATTATGGTTATATGTGCACAAAAATGTGTGTGTATATGTACATATATATATATATATATATATATATATATATATATATATACATATATATATATATATATATATATATATATATATATATATATATATATATATGTATTTTAATAACCATCAGGGATGACATTCCCCCTTTTTTAAATATTATTGTGTGTAAATACACACCTTTCTATATATTTTATGCATTTTTCTTATGGATATCGATATATGTTCTTATGTTAGTGGAGTAATATCTCTTTAAATTGTGATGTCATACTAATTGTCCTAGTATTTAACCAAGCATCAGTTGTAGTGATGTAGTCTGATGAAGCAACATTAAGTTGTGAAAGCGCTTACCGTTTGTCTTCTGCAATAAAGTACAGTGACTGATTTCCAGTGTGTAACTTTGGTACCTTAATTTACTTTTGCTGTTAATTTAAATTAAATTGGTACTGCACACATATCAACATGCACAAACATCCACATTGCATAGTCATTGTGGGAAACATGCCACCATTAGTGTACATGTCCATCATTGCGTATCACTACTTGCATTACCTTCTCCCCTGTGCTACCTATGTATGTGGCTATCTGTTGACATCCTTACCACCGGTATGCAATAATGTGCAGCTGTTACACTATGGTACTTACTATGGGTATAGATTACAATTTAGGACAGTAATACAGTTACTGCATCAGGCATGCTGGGATATACACACAATCATATCAGCACATTGTACTGTTACCAACATGATACTAGTAATACACTTCTATGTAGTCACCCTGTGCATCAGTAACATGTTAACCTGTACCTGCACTGATGTTGGAGATTGCAGGAGGTGGCACAGTTTCATCATATGCACAGGGTGTGAACTAGGTATGCCTGAGTCTGCCACTGATACCACCAATTGACATGTATGTGTATGTGTGTTGGTGAGGGACAGCAGTACAGGGTGGGGCACTGTTGATGCAGTGTGTGTGTGTATGTGGTAGCCCTAGGTGTTAACATTTCACATGTGTGTATGCATGCACACAGTTCCACCTCATGGCTGCCATATACTGGAGTTTGTGGACAGCCACAGACTGCACCTGGCAGGTCATACAGATCAGTGTCTGTGGCCACGGACACGGTACCTGTGCCTGGCAGAGGTGTTACGGACCATATCCGGTACTAAGCCAGACTGGGTACTGTCATCAGAAGCGGGTGTTCATTGACTGGACACAGGTCCCTGTTGGGACTGTCCAGAGCCACGTGCACGTGGTCTCCTGGGGCGGTCTGATGACAGCACAGACCCAGCATTGCTGGGGCTGCTGCTGGCACTATGGGGGCATCCGCAGGCCTGTTGTCGTCCATGCCGACTGCCAGCTGCTGCTGTGGCTGGCATACGGCCATGTCGACGCCGCAACCATCCACCATTGCCCTGGCTCATGGACATGTAGTTGTGGAACTGCTGTAATATGTCCCCACAATGTCTGTCTATGACATCGGTGAAGTTACGGATAGCATCCGCAATGTCACGCATACTGTCAGTCATGGATGTGCGACATGCTCCCAGCTCCCTCAGACCCTGTCTGGTGTACCTTTCCATACGTGACTGTGCCTGCATGACAGCCCAAAACATAGCTGAGGTTGACAGACCTCTTTGGGCACATCTGCCAGAGGCAGTACGTCCACGGATGCTCCCACGAGAACCCATGGGCAACTGTCTGTGTGGTATCATCTCAGGACCCTGCCCATGGCTGCTGTGCGGGGAAGCATGTGCCACAGATACCACATTACCCTGGTCAATGCCCACTGAATCCTGTCCATCATCTAGGGACATTGGTGACATAGGATTTACTGGCAGGATGACTGTGCGCAATGATGGGGTTGACAGCTGTGTACTGTCAATTGGCTGACCAATGACGGACCCTGACACACCTTCCTGTGCCATTCCACAGATATCATCATTATCAGTACCTGTGGCACCAGATTCAGGTTCCCTGCTGCAGGACACCTGAGCAGCACCAGAACCTGTGGGAGGAAGACAGGAAACACAGTTTACAATGTCTAGCCAATGTTACCAGTGATGCACACATGCACACAAGCACACATGCACACAAGCACACGTGGACACATGCACACATGGACACATGCACACATGCACACCCCGCAGTATACACACAGAGCACTACTGAGTTACACTATTATTACTAGCACTATCAAGACTATTATAGGTATTGTTAATACACACTCACCAGCATGGATGGGCTGCCTTGCTGTAACACCGGAGGGACCTGCAGAAATGAGGGGATTAGTGTCAGTGGGCACAACTGTGCCAGTGATACTGCGTATGATACAGTTCAGTAGTACAACAGTTGCCTTTCACATGTCATCTGCTGATATTGGCACTATCACACCTGCACAATTACATACTATGTTGACAGCTACATACCAAGGACACACCTTACACATGCATAAACTAACAGTGTACAGAACAGTCAAGTGTACATATGGCATATTACCTCCATGCTCCATGTCGTGTTGCTGTGGGGCTCCAGCCTCCATCATAATGCAGGTGTGTTGCTGTTGATGTTCCTGGGCTGGAGCCACAACACTTAGGAGTAGCTTCTCCAGTCTGGTGAGGGGGGGATGTGTGGCCACCCCACCTCCTGTGGCGACCTGTTGCCTGTGGATATCCAACGCACGCTGACGGACATTTCTGATTAAATCACTGCAGTGATGTCATACCTGCTCATATGTCCTATTATGCGTGCCAATGTCATTTACCCTACGGACAAGGTCTTGCCACAGTGCAGCCCTCTCCTACTGATTCTGGCTGGTGCGGGAAAACAATATGTCATAATCCCGCACCAGGCTCTGGTGTATCTCTTCATCTTCTGCAGCAGAGTAGGCAGGATTTCGCTGAAGCGCCATGTCCCTGAAAGAGAACACAAACAGGATATCAGCAAACTATGTCAGCAAAATATGACACACATACTATACATGATACTCAACTGTAGTGATATACTACTACTCCCATATGTAGCACGTGTGTGTCTCTTGGTGGATACACATGTACATGGCCACATATCAGTGCTCAGCCGACACCTGTGCAACAATTCCTGCCACATTCCATACAACATAGTACCAAGCCCCATCAGTCAGCACACTGAGACAGGTCCAATGCACCACCTCACTCTGGGGGTTCATAACAAGGTACTGTATGTGGAACGTCATCCACTAGTGTGATCTGGACACAAACTAATCGGCCTGGATATACATATCCCACCACCACCACCAGCACAGTAGACTACTTTGAAATATATGTGAATAGACAGATTTTCACTTGTTAGGACTGAGATGGTATCCATGCAGCCCACTGGGCCAGTGGAAGCCACAACCCACAATGCTGACCCCTTTGCAAATGCTTCACATGGACATCCCCAAGAATGCATGGAACATGCACACCCAATTCTAACCCAGACCCTATGCACAAAGGTTAAGCATCCTGTCTGGTGGACCCCAGCCAAAGACAAATTGTATAATGATAGAAGGAGGCTACTGCAGGACAGAGCAGAATCACATAAAGGGAAGGCATCTGTGGTCAGCACTAGTAAAAAGCTAAGTTCTCTCATAACAACATCCAAGGCCAACTCTGACAGAAACATGGCCAAGGACACTAAAGATAACCACAAGGCCTTCTTCAGTTTTGTTAGAAACATGGACCAAAAGCCTCAGATATGCTCAGAGTTAGTACACACCTACATAAAATTCACTGAACCCACAGATATTGGCAACCTTCTGGCAGACAGGTTCAGTGCAAATGTCCCCCCTCCCTCCCCCCCAAAAGGAGAAATACTTATCACATCTGAATGTAACCTCCCTGTCATCTCAGATGTCCAGGTGAGGGCCGCCCTCAGCAAAGCAGAACACACAGCATCAATGGGACCTGAATGTATCCCTGGATATGTGCTACGTGAACTCCAAGGGGAGCTACAACCGCATATAAAATTGATATTTAACCTTAGCCTTACTACGGGATATGTACCTGAACACTGGCGTACAGCAACAGTGATCCCACTCCACAAAGGAGGCATCTCTACAGACCCTGGGAACTACTGCCCCATAAGCTTAATCAGCCTGGTCTGCAAAGCTATGGAAAGATTCATTATGGAACTCATATACAGCGATATTGGGGACCTACAGACACTTGATCCCACCCAGTTTGGCTCTGTGAAGGGCTGATCCTGCCTTTTGAGCCTGGTTGACTTTTTCAAAACAGTCACTACAGCCATTGATGAGGGCAAAGCAGTCCATACAGCCTACCTGGACTTGCCTAAGGCCTTCAACACAATACCCCACTCAGGCATCATAGACAAGCTCATCAGCTTAATTGTTAATACATATGTCACATGATGGGTTGCAAACTGGTTGAACAACAGAATCCATAAAGTCAAATTTGCAGGAGCCATGTCAGACTCAAAGCCAGTCACAAGTGGTATCCCACAGGGCTCTGTCCTAGGACCCCTCTTGTTTGGCATTTATTTCTCAGATGTAAAAGCAAACATGGGTGGGTTGTGGATGACAAAGTTCCCAGATGACTGCAAACTAGGCGCCACAGTCGATACACCAGCTGACACACACATCCTACAGACAGGCCTCACTGAAACAGACAACTGGTGCCAGAATCATGGCCTAACACTGAATGGCATGACATGTGTAGTCATCCCCTTTGGGTGAAACAACGTACACACAACTTATCACATAGACATACATATAGATACAGACCTATAACACATATGGAGGGTTCACAGTATGTTGACTATTAAATTGTTACTTTACATTACCTGTGTTTGTCACAGCTGATTGCGTTACCGTTTGTATAGGTTCCTGCTGCTGCTAGCCCAGCTTGATACTGTCACTGATGACAGCTTCAACTTAGTTTTTCTTAAGTGTAGTATTTATATATATATCATAACTGACATTATTACTTACTAGCTAACAACTAGCATGGCTGTTTCTGTTCACACACTACTATTATAGACATCCACTAGATTTGACAGTAAATATACATGACATGCTTTGTGTACTACACATCCTATATTCCCTTTACATTCATTCCTACTATTACATGATATATTTATTGTAGCACAATGTTCTTATATAACAGTCATGGCTTAGTGGTAAGTCATGCAGACTACTGTTTCCAAGGTCCTGGGTTCGGGACTGACAGTGGGATTTTATTTTGCTTTTGAACAGACTACAGGACCTGTCATTCAGAGGGACTAAGGCACTTTTAAGCAGTTGTAACCGGGTTAGCGCTGGTTTGCACAGAGCTCAAGCATGTGCACTGGCGTTCAGCTCTGCGCACACCCGCTTACAACCGCTTAACAGTGCTTACTCGTGCACACACCCACGCTATTTTCTTTGAAAGAAATGAAAATGGGGAGACAGGAAAGTGGTGAAAAAGGGGTCACAAAGAGGGTAAGACAGTAGGGAAACAAGCTTGGATTTTGCAGGAGGGATGTAGGTAAGGCCCATAGCTGCCCATTTCTTCATCAGCAACAGCTGTGCATATCTTTGTAATTTGGTGTGACATTTGAAACCTTCCACCCCTGAGAGAGTTGTAAGGACAACAATAATACTTGTTGTACAGCCAATTGTAATTGACAGTTTCCATGTCCAGCAGACATGTGTGCGAAATGGGCAGCTATGTATGGGGCGTAATTTTTTTGTGGGTACAGAGTGCCTTTTTTTTTTTTTTTTTTTTCAGGTGAGAGTGGTATGTCAGGTAAAGGAAGTCAGTATAGCTGGGGAGGTAGGTTGGGTAGGTCAACAGACAAGACAAACAAGATGCATACAGGGGCGGTGTATGACACGTGTGCGGGGGTTACACAATTGACGGGGACGGATGTTTGGATATCCAGAGCCCATGAGCCCATAGATGGCAACAGTGGAACTGATATCCCCACCCATGGGCAGTTGTCACTGTACCTTCACTGCCCAGGACGGGGCTGTGCTGGGGGCTGTGTAGGTCGGGCAAGAGGCATGCCTGTTAGTTGTGCCACCTGTGCCTCAAGCTGGCGTAGGGGCCCAAGAACAGATTCCTGGATCTCCCTACGCACCACAGTCCGGATGCTACGGAGGGTGATTGGTTGTTCTCCTCCGGCCACACTTGCAGAGACGGGATGAGCCCCATCCCCTGCAGCGCTTCCACCCGCAGGTGGCACAGGGCCACCGGAGGAGGGTCCGGACTGGGCACTACTGCCAGGTGCACTCGCCAGCTGAGGTGGGAGAAGTGGGTCCGCTGGAACCCGCCTTCCCTGTCATCCTATGTTTTGCATTATGTCATGACAGTTTGGGTTAGTAACATACAATACCATTTGCAATTAGTTGTAACAGCATGCATTAGTATTCCCATTAACCAAACACCCAGATATTCACACCATTGAACAGCGAGCATAACACATGCATAATTTGAACAGCAATACACAGTCCAACAACATGCAGGGTTGACTGATGGCAACAGGCCATCAGGTTTGGATGTATGAACAGGGCAGATGCATCAACGTACATGCAAATATGTATGACCCAACAGGACAAATGTCCAGGGGTGTTAATTGTGATTGCACATACCAATTTCACGTGGAATGGATTATATGTGGTTATAGGGTAGGGTGAAGAAAATATAATTAACACCTTCAAATACCAATACATATGCTGTACATTTCTAATAGCTGCAGATATCTACACACTACAGTTCTACCTACAGTTTCCTATGTGATAACTACTTCAAGTTGGTGATAGGCATGTTACTGCTACATCAATATACATTTTCATTTTTATTCATACACGTTCATATCTGGCTTTGTTCAGCTACATCATCCTGCTACATTTGCTTTATATAGCTATAGACAACTGTGGATGTTTGGTATTTCAGACAATCATACTATCTGCATATTGCAGACTGAGAGCAACATATCCAGATTTTGGGATACACATACCAGCTGCAGGAGCATTTTGAACACATTTCGCAGTTTGGTTCTGCTTGTCACATTCATTTCATTCTGTACTAACTGCTGTATACTTTATTCAGGAGTTATTACTACTTTATTGGTGGATTCATAGTTTCATAGTTTCATAGTATAGTACTAGGCTATCTGCCTTGGGGCATTTGTAAGCCTAGCCATAGTGATGTGGCTTTTGCCACCCCATGAAATGGTACAAAAATGTACAGAATAAATTTAGAATACTGTGCCTCTGTCTAGTAGTGACACAATGAAGGTCCTCTTATATAATAGAATTAGTTTACTGTGCCCCTGTCTAGCAGTGACACAGATGTGACCCCTGGGGTAAACTTACGATCTCCCATCCACTCATCAAGATTTCTCTTGAAGAGTCAGTGAGGGGCTCTGCCTAATACGAACTGGGATCTTGTTCCAAAGCATGGGAAGCCTCTGGGTTATGAATCTATCCCTCCAGCATGTCCTATTCATACATGTGCCGAGGTTTAAGTCTTTAGCTCTTGTGGTCCTGATGGATTTGGATTTTTTGAGGTGGAGCATGTCCATCAGATCCTGATTGGACATGGCCTTGTACGTCAGGCAGAGATCACCTCTGAGCAGGCGGTATGCTACTGAATAGAGCTGAAGTTTCTTTAGTCTGGCAGAATAAGACATATGTTGGAGACCCTTGATCCTCTTGGTGAGGTACTTCTGTGGTCTCTCCAGCTGTTGCAAATGCCAGGTGAGGTACATACCAAATGGGGCATTGTACTCAATCATGGGTCTGATGAGGGAGGAGTATAGGGGTACAATGACATCCTTGGATCTGGATGTGAATCCCTTCATGATGAGGTGTGCAAGGTAGAATGTTTTTCTAACCACTTTGGCAACGTGGGTGTCAAATGAGAGGTCGCTGTCGACTTGGGTCCCTAGGTCTCTGATTACTTTTTCCGTACTCAGTGGGTTGCTGTCTATGTGATAATTTGTGGGTACTTTGTTTTTCCCAAAGGGGATGACTATACATTTTTTGGCATTTAGTTTAAGGCCGTGACTCCGGCACCAGTTGTCCGTTTCTGTGAGGCCTTTTTGTAGGATGTATGTGTCCGCTGGTGTATCGACTATGGCGCCTAGTTTTTAGTCATCTGTGAACTTTGTCAGCCACAACCCTCCCATGTTTGCTTTAACATCTGAGAAATAAATGCCGAACAAGAGGGGTCCCAGGACAGATCCCTGTGGGACAGCACTTTTGACTGGCTTTGAGTCTGACATTGCTCCGGTGATTTTAACTTTATGGGTTCTGTCCTTTAGCCAGTTTGCAACCCATCTAGTGACATAAGGGTTTACGTTTAAGCTGTTGAGCTTATCTATGATGCCTGAGTGGGGTATTGTGTCGAAGGCCTTAGCCAAGTCCAGGTAGGCTGTATGGACTGCTTTGCCCTCATCAATGGCTCTAGTGACTGTTTCGAAAAAGTCAACCAGGTTCAAAAGGCAAGATCTGCCTTTTACAAAGCCGAACTGGGTGGGGTCAAGTGTCTGTAGGTCCCCTATGTCTCTGTTTATGAGTTCCATAATGATTCTTTCCATAGCTTTGCAGCTGGTTAAGCTTATGGGGCGGTAGTTCCCAGGGTCTGTAGAGGTACCCCCTTTGTGGAGTGGGACCACTGTTGCTGTACGCCAGTGTTCAGGTACATATCCTGAAGTAAGGCTAAGGTTAAATAGCATTTTTATGTGTGGGTTTAGCTCCTCTTGGAGTTCACGTAACACGCAACCCGGGATACCGTCAGGTCCCATTGATGCTATGTTTTTAGCTTTGTTTAGGGTGGTTCTCACTTGGACATCTGAGATGACAGGGAGATTACATTCAGCTGGGATAAGTATTTCTTCTTTTGGGGGTGAGGGAGGGGAGAAATTTGCACTGAACCTATCAGCCAGAATGTTGGCAATATCTGTGGGTACAGTGTATTTTTTGTTGTTGTGAACTAACTCTGAGCATATCTGAGGGTTTCCGCCCAGGTTTCTAACATACTGAAGAAGGCTTTGTGGTTATCTTTAGTGTCCTTAGCGATTTTTCTCTCAAAGTTGGCCTTGGATGTTTTTATGAGAGAATGTAGTTTTCTGCTAATGTTGATCAGAGATGTCTTTCCTTCATGGGATTTTGCACTGACGTGCAGTAGCTTCCTTCTTTTGTTATACAATTTGTTAATGGCTGAGGTCCACCAGACAGGACGCTTGCCTTTGGTGGAGAGGGACTTGGATTTATCTGGGATTGCATGATCCATGCATTCTTGGAGATGTCCATAGAAAGCATTTGTGAAGGATTCGGCATTGTGGGATGTGGTATCCACTGGCACAGTGGGCTTAAAGGATACCATCTCAGTCTTAAGAAGAGTGAAGTCTGCTTTTGAGAAGTTTTTCACTGTGGTCTTTTGTGCTGGGGGTGGAGGAGGGATATGTATATCCAGGGTGATTAGTTTGTGGTCAGATCTCACTAGTGAGGGGTATACCTCCGGTGTGGAGCATTTTGTCCCCATGTTTGTGATAATCAGGTCTAATATATTATCTCCCCTAGTGGGAGAGGTGACTAGTTGTTCCAGTGCATTTGAATTTATGAATTCCAGGAACCTTTGGGCTAGGGTATTAGGGCTAGAATAATGTACCCAATCTATGTTTGGGTAGTTGAAGTCTCCCAGTATGATGGTATTTTGTGATATATTCATTTCCTCCAATGTCTTCAGGAAGGCTGAGTGGGGTTCCTGAGATTGGGAGGGTGGTCTGTAACATGCTACCAGTTGTATAGCAGTTTTGCCTATGGTTAGTTGCACCTGTATGGTCTCTGATGCTTCATGTGTTGCTACTAACCTGGAGGTGTGGATGTCCTTGATGAATATGGACACTCCCCTCCTTTGTGGTTCGGCCCGGGTTTTGGGGCCGAAAAGCATGATACGAGGTATAGCCTGGTTGTGCTGGGGTGCTCTCAGGAGCCTTGAACCAGGTTTCAGTTACTGCACAGACGTCGATGTTCTCCATGCTGAGGAGTGCATCGAGTGCCTGCATCTTGAGATTTAGACTTCTGGCGTTTAGCAGCATTACCCTTAGTTTTTTTCCATTTTTGTTTTCTAAGGAGGTGGGTTTGTCTTTTGAGTCTTGCCTAAAAAAGGCACTATGGGGTGGCAAGAGCCTTAGCCAATATCCGGAAGCCCAGTGGTGACAGGTGTAAGCCATCCCTTGCGAATCAGCGTGGCTTGTCCAACATGTCATCCCAGGCAGACAGACATTGGATCCCCTTAGAATGACACCAGTACTTGAGCCAATTATTAAAGCTGATCATCTTGTCTTTGTATTGTGGTATCATTCTTGGTGAGGGCAAGATGCTGCTCAGGGTCAGGGTCATACCAGCCTGGGCTACATAATCAGAGAGCTCCTCTATGTCTCTTTTCATGTAGTCCAGGGAGGTACGTCTCAGGCCATTCACGCCAGCATGGACAATGACGGAGTCATATTTGTACTTGCTTTGGAGTGAATTGAGTGCTTGTGTTATGTGGCAGATCCTAGCTCCCGATAGACAGCTCACAGTCACCCTCTCCCTCTCCTTGTTCAGCCTGGTCAGCGGGACATCAGTGTGTCTGACTATAGAGTCACCTATTACTAGTGTATCAGGCATGGTGTTTGGCCTTAAGGGCTGTGATTGGTTGACACACTGATTTATTGAAGTATGTGTTGCATGTGTTTTGTTTTGAGGTGGTGGATTTTTGGATGTCTGCTTTGGGAGCCTCTGTTGTTTTGGTAAGTTTTTTATTAGAGCCTCCGAGTATGTATTTGTGTTTTTATGTGTTTGGTTTGCAGTTGTGGTAGGTCTATGTGGGACTGGGATTGTTGTGTGTGTGGTTACCATCTCCTCCTGTCTGGTCATGCCAGCCCTGAGTTGAGAGAGTTCAGCCTCCATTTTGGCTATATAGTTGCATCTCTCACATGTATTTGTGTTTGTTGGGAGGAGGAGAGGGTTGTCTGTGTACATGAGACAATTGTAGCATTGTCTCAAGATACCCAGATTGACCAGCTGAACTGGAGAGGACGCCAGTAATCTACCACTCAACGTGCTAGAACAGTATAAGGGAGTGCTGTACCTTTAAGGGAAGTGGATATTCACAGGGGTGGTAAGTAGATGTAGTGCTTCACTTAGTATGAGAGTGCTTACTTAGTAGAGAAGTATTGAGAACAAGTGCTAGGCTTATATTATAGTGAGTAGTCTGACTATACTAAGAGTAGAGCTTCCTTAACGGAAAATTTGAAGAGCAGACTTGGCGGAGCCAGAAGAAGTTTAACCTTGTTTAACCGGCGCTGTTTTATTTTTACAATTCAGGATGGTACTTACTTCTAGTCTTTATTGACATGTTTTACCTGTAGTTATTACAATCCTTTCCAACAGTCTCACTTCTGTCATGTTTCAGTATTTCAACAGGGATATATTTCACACATGCGATTTGCTCATCTTCTGCAGCTGTACTTTTCAGCCTGCTGCAGGTTGTGTACTATTATATTACAGGTGGGGCATCTTTATTTCAGACTTTATTTCAGACATTTTCATTTTTCTGTTTGGATTTCAGACTGCAACACACTTTTGTAATCAAGCAATACTTGCAAACACTCTTACACTGTTACTTGCACATTTTATTACTTAGTGACTGCACTGCACTCTTTTGCTAACTGTCATACTTGTATATTTATTTACAGTTACAGGGAGAGGATTACTGACCTGCCTGGTGGCGCAACCGCACCAGCCTATCGCCATAGGCTCTGCAGTTCGCAGAACGGACACCTGCAGCTGTAATATAAATAAAGTAATATTGGGATACACATCTCCATAATATCAGCTAGGTTAATTTCTTACATACATAATTAGATGTAACTTACTCAGTAGTGGGGTGTTGGGCATTTGCCTGGCCTCCTGGATCCAAAGGTTCAGTTGGTCCTGTTTATGTCTCTTCAGGTCCGCATGGTGGTGACAGACCTGCTCACCAGTCCTTGGAATCCCTGTGGCACTGGTGAGACCATGAGCCAACCGGTCCCACGCCTCAGCCCTATATGCTCCCCACAGGACCTGGCCCTGCATGAGTTGGGCCTCATGACTGTGGACAAGGAGCCAGACCATATATCTGGACTCCTCAACGCCCCACCTCTGTGCTCGGAAGCAACTACCCTCACCTACTCCTGACATTCTGGCTGCAAGTTAGTTCTACAATCGGTTATGCGGTGTATTCCCGCCTATGGGGCTTATATATGCCGTTTTTCCCGCACTTATCTGTGATTGGCCATTTTGGAATTGTATCAGCTTCACAAAACCTGCTTTGTCATGCTCCTCTTTCTATTCATTCCTATATATTTGCTATTACTGCATTGCTAAGTACAGCTGTCATGGCTTAGTGGTTCAGTGCCTTGACTATAGTGCATGGTATCCTGGGTTCGAACCTGGCCACTGCTTTTTATATTTTATGACTGTCTACACAGGCTAGGAGGTGTGTCTGTGTAAAGGCAGTTTTGTTACAGCTTGCTCAACGTTGCCCATTGGTTAGCTTGTTGGCGCGGTGCGCAGCTCCACGCAAATGGGTTACGCCGGTTTACGCTTCATTTGGCTGTCAGCATGCATATTACGCTCAGCTCAGCTAGGGGCACACAGTTTCAGCGTGTTAAACCACTGCTCACCTACGGGCACTCATTTTGCACCTGTTGAACCACTGCTCACCTACGGGCACTCATTTTGCACCTGTTGAACCACTGCTCACCTACGGGCACTCATTTTGCACCTGTTAAACCACTGCTCACCTACGGGCACTCATTTTACACCTGTTAAACCATGGCTCACCTACAGGCAGATGCACTCAACTTGTTAAACTGTAGCTCAGCTTTAGGCACATCTGGCATTTGTTATTATTTTGTTATTTCACATTTCTTCAAAATAAATGGCCTATTTCATTACATTTTACATAAGATATTATTTTATATGTGTACATATATGTCAGGGACTTGTTTCATGCTTATTTCAGTAAAAATAAAAATTGATGTGGTGGGGGCTCGAACCATGACGGCCTGCTCTTCAGCCAACGTCTCTACTGCTACGCTATTGCTTTTTGGCTTACTTTGCATAGTTAGTTCTTATATGCTTTTCCACTTACTGCTAACTGTGGCTGAGCTATGGGCATGCCCGCGCAAACGAGTGCACTCACGGGCAAACATTTTTACAATTTAAAAAATATATAACATGTTCATTTATAACATTTTATGTTCATAGTCTGTGGGGGCATGTGTTGTGTTGTGTTTATTCACATTTCCATGTACTCTGTCATGGGGGTTTACTTTAGGCACTTTTACTCTTCTGTGGGCATGTCTGCTTGCAGGACTCAGCCTACAGACACGCCCCCTACTGTCTTCCACGGACCGTGTAAGCCTTAGGTGTGATTCAGCATGCCCTCATGCATATGCATGACATGCTGACGTCACACCGTTTAACTGCAGTCTCCGTGTAAGCCTTGTAACTCTTACACGGAGGCTTCGTGAATCCTGACCTATATATATAATAATATATATATATATATATATATATATAAAAAAAAATATATATATATATATATATATATATATATATATATGACACCAAGCTGGACTTTAATGACTGCAAATTTTGATTGGTTAGATTACAACATGACAGTGCAATGGCTATGTTTAAATGTAGTTGATAGCGATTGTATAGTTTTGTTTTGATGATGTTCATTATAACACTGAATTTAAGCACTTCACCTAATTTGCTCAGAAATGTATTTATAGCTTTGTGGTTGTGGCTATAGATGACAAATACTACCAGCCATTCTTTCTTCATTGATCATTAACTGCATGAGTCACATTATAAAACGACTAAACTTTTTTAGAGTTTGGTTATGCGTTAGTCTCTACTCAATCATCATTTATATCTCTGTGCCACCAAAGTACTTTTCACAGAGGTTAAATTGCATAAGAACCATGACCACATCTTTTATCAAGCTTTTAGCCAGTTATCTTAAAGAAATCACCTAAGTTGCTATTCAAGAGTTGTAATGTTTACTATTTTTTTATCTTCTAGTGCAAGGACTGCAGGGACATCATGGAACAAAGTAAAAGGAGCGATGATGACTGAGTACTTCATGTGAGTTTCATGAATGAAAGGGAAAGGAGCATGTCATGCTGGAGAGCGGGTATTACAAAGTGATGAGAGCAGTCATCAGGCATGCGCTCAGAGTAGGAGGAGTTAAGCAGAGAAATAGTAGGCTTAAGGACACAGGGATCCAATAAGAAGTATGCAAGAAACTGGTCAGTCGGCTGGGAGGTCCCACGGGGGAGATTTTCAACAGTTTACTTTGCTGATTGAGAGTTTTAAGGCAGCAACAGTGTAGGCAGAATCACACGTGAAGTCAAAAAATGTCAATACAATCAACTGTTATGCTTAACACAATAAAATAATCAAGTAACTCAGCTAAATGCCATGCGGGATTATATAACTTTCAAATTATGGAGTATGCACAGTAAGTAAGGAGATGACGTCACAACTAAAACCGATCATGTACATGCATACATTGACTTAAAACTGCTCATAAAAATAAGAAAATAATTAAGTAAATTACTTCTTGTTCATAATGTTTCAAAAAAGTCACCATGTATTTGTCAAGTGTCCAGTCTACACTTCTTTTTGTTATAAAGTACATGATACATTAAAATATGAATTACTACAGTGAAAAATAATAAAAAATCTTAGAATTCCAAAATTCTGAGATGGCACAGACATACGATTCTGGGTTAAGGACCTAGTAGATGAAATATTTTATATGTCCTTCAAATGTTTCTGAATTCTAATCCTATCTTGTTAAGAAGATTGGCGAATATAAAATCTGTTACACTTAAGGACATATACCACAGCTGTAACATAATGACTATGATTCCCCTTAATTATGAAATAATGCTTGTTAGTTTTCCATGTGACATTCTGTTCATTATAGGGGCACACATTAGGCCCTTGCCATGGTATATCAAGCCATTCATTGTATTAGTAACAGCATGAATTCCTCAAAAAACAGGTGATCAAGCAAGCCTTTATTTCAGAGCTAAATGTAGTGTTCTTAATGAGGGAGTAGACCACTAGTCACTCATTCAGCTGGCTTAACATTAATAAATTAAATCAGGAGGATTTGGGTAAACAGCTAAATGTCTATATGCCAAGAGGAGCTTGAGAACCCCCAGAAGCACTATAAACAGATCAGTTAATAGTAAGCCTACCTAGTATGCAAGAAATTCAGCTAGCTAGCTACCCACTGTTGATGTATAAGTATTTGCTATGTTTCACCGACTGCTAGGGGCTGCCTTTTCTCTAACATATTTTGCCTCAAGATTAGAAACTGATGTTCTTGATACAGTTTTGGTGACTCCCTCTTTAGCTGTATTGTCCTTATCCAGAGTTGACTCATCTAGCTGATGATCAGTTTCCACTGTGCGTAGGAGATAAGTCTTTTCAGAAAAGCAATGGCTTCATGTGCTTCAGCAAATATTTTTCTACCACTAGACAAAGAATCTTGAAGTATGCAGGATATAGCAATCTGAAACATACTTTTATTACCCTGAGTTCTCTCATTGCTGCTACAAATTGTATTCCTTTTTTTCTTGTTGACACTGAATAACCATTGCCAATAAAAACTTACTAAACTCTCAAGCTACAAACATTCCTGGATTGCCATATTGTCTTCAATTTTGACTTTGTCAATGCATACAACTCTAGGGGCAAAAAGATATGCTTTGGTTATCTTGGTGTTCTGTCAGCTCTTGACAAAGTGTCTATGCACCCATTCTATCAAGATTAAAGTTTTCAGCGAGCTGAACTACCTAGTGTGATGTTCCTCTATGAACCGGATGCAATTCTGGGCCTCTACCTTAACCAGTACTCCAGTTATCCTTAGGTTCTTCCTGCATGGTCATTCTTCTTGATCTACACTTTCTTCATGCAGGAGCTGCATATCAGCTTCCAAAGTTACAACTCACTGATTTATAGATTTATTTTCTTATTCTATAACTATTGATTCACTTGAGAAGTCATATAGATCATCATCTATTTCCGTGTTCCTTTCACTGTTTTTGCCAGAAAACTATCTGCCTTACTACTAACGTTTCTGTAATTTGACCATTTTGACTAGAACAACACCTAAGGAAGCCTTAGGCATCTCAGAATCTGGCAATTGTTCCATAGATTGCACTGGGTTTGGCTTCTTTATGGTAGGGCTCATCATGTGGTCAGCAGTTGAGTCTCCAACTCCAACAGAAATTATTTTTGGGGTACATTTTCCTTTGGATTTTATCCCATGGGACATCAACAAAACATTCAATACCTTTGTATACAGTCAGAGAAAAATAGCATAGTTTTGACTATAAATTTAATATGCTTATTGTGACAGACTAGGAGTGACTTGGGGAAATCAGTCAATGCTCAGAATTCCATACTATAAGTGACACTAACTTATGACTGCCACTCTCTACTTCATCCATTAACATTGTAGCCTGTCTTCATAGTGCATTGGGATGGAGCCCTGAATGTGAACCAGTTGTCTCGGGTCCGACTAGTAGCTCTGGCAACAGATGAGTCAGAAACACAGGGGGAGGAGTGAAGAACTGTGGTCCATTAGTCTTTACCTGAGAGGATGGTGGGGTTTGGTTGCACTAACAGACATACAGAGCAGTGTGATCACACTAGTAGAGTCCAGAGAGAATACTGTTTGTGTTGCTGGGGAGGAGCAAGACTTGCTGGAGGGAAGATCCTTTGAGAAAGTGTGTTGCTGGGGAGGAGCAAGACTTGCTGGAGGGAAGATCCTTTGAGAAAGTGTTCAGGAACAATCAGGTCATTGCATGCTCCCTCCACAGCAACATGCTGAGTGCATGTATGGTTAGGAATGGGAGAAAATGGGAAACCTCACTATACCCTGATGACTACCTGGATAAAGTCCCCTCTTGGTCAGATCTATTCCAGTAGAGAATTAAAAGGCTGTTAGACTGAGTAAACATCTGATGGTTAGCAGGCAGCAACTATAAAAAATAATATTGCAATACTTCCTTCTTCTAGATCTTCACAGTTATCAGCAGTATACCCTGTTGTGCTGACAATGTGCCTGTCGGTAGTATACCCTGTAGTGCTCACAATGTACCTGTCAGCAGTATACCCTGTAGTGTTCACAATGTGCCTGCTCTTCACACCAATAACGCAGCTCATACCAAAGCCAATCAGTACTTTATTTTCCTGAATATAAAGGTTTATATTATTACACCTTTGTACCACCAGTGTATGAGAACACCTCACTACCTTTAAATGCATATCCCCTCAACCCCACGGACAATCAAACTAATATTTAGTCCATTGCCTTCTGACAAATCAATACTGGGAACATAATTTTCTCCTCCATTGCATCCCAAAAATTAACAAACTCCTTTTATGGGGTTAGTAATCATTCTGCGGTCATCTACTCCATGAGAGACAGAGAAAGAGAGAGAGACAGAGACAGAGACAGAGACAGAGAAAAAGAGACTGACTAATCATTGTCACTGTCCATCTCTTTGTAACCTATCAAACTGAGCTACAGCTTGGCACACCTCCATTTTTATAACTAGCATACATTCACCCTTAGCTTTAAACTTTGCACAGACTAAGCCACACATCAACAAAAGTCCCAGAGATTTATAATACATAAAAATAACTATGTAATAACCATAACAATCTTATGCATGAGTCCAAGTCTACCACCAATATAGCAGATATTTAATACAATCATTCAGTAACACGTGTTTCATACTTCCATCATGCACTTATTCACTATATGTGCCACCCATGTTTTTTGTTATAAGAATACACCTGTCAACCTATAGCATTCCATTGGTTCTACTAAATTATCATTTATGTCATCAAATTTATCAATCAGAAAAGGATTCAGACAATAATTATAATATGTTAACTGAAGTCTAGGGACACTACAGTTCATAGGTTCATAGGGGTATACTAAGCTAGTGACCACTAGGGTCCTTATAAGCTTAGCAGAGCAACTCAAATATGACCCACACATTTGATTTATACATGGATGATTTACTGACTACCTTGGCCAATCAGAGACATAAGATCCAGACCAGGACTGAATTTCTGATTACTCATCCATTGGTCCAAGTTGCACTTAAATAGGGATAGGGAGGAACTCTGCTTCAGATGGCTGGGGAGAATGTTCCAGAGAATCTGAATTCTCTGAGAAACATATCTGTCTGTCCAACATGTCCTATTTCTGTTGCAAGCAAATTTAGGTCTTTTAATGTAGTTCTGATGCTATCTATTTTGTGGATGTGTTAATGGTTCATCAAAACAGGGTACGGGAATGCCTTGTATGCCAGGCAAAGATCACCTCTAAGAAGTCTATAATACCAAGCAGAGAGAAAGGGCTTTGAGGTGATTAGTACAAGACGTGTGTTTACTCCCAGTTTTCTTTTTGTAAGGAACCTTGTGCCCCGCCCAGCCCCCCCAAAACATTAAGGAATATGAAGCAGAAGGAATTAGATTAGGTTAATAAGTGCTTCCATATACCATTACAAATATGTGCATGAATGGTATTATATCAAGTAATCAGTCCAGTTTATTCCAAGGCATTCATATCAATATTATATAGTATACCCCACGAGATAGACAAATCAGCTTAAATAGCTCAAAATCTCACTCTTAATTCTAATCCAGACACAATAATTCTAAATTTAACTGACAGAAAAACACACATTTTCCTTAAATAAGCCTTTAATATAGGCCTCTTGCTGTGTATTCACATATCCAAATATTCATTCCTACATTTACAACTGCAAGTTGATCAAATGTAACTAAACACAAAGCCCATTAAAACTGTCATCCAATACATAATAAACAATACAGAAATAAGACCTGAACCTCATTATCATGCATTCTCATAAATTATTCAACAAGTAAAGATTTATCAATCTCAATAACAGAATAATACCCCACTTTCCAATAATAATAGGTATATTTTGATTTATAGATCAACATGTCTACAGTCAGACTGCAAACATTAATTTATATAAATGATACACAGTTTGTAAAAACATGGTAGCATCAGAAAAATAAAACTACAAGTCAAAGACTAGTATTTCATTTTTTTAATAACTTAACCTGGTTGATTAATAATGCAACAAAATCCCACTCATTTACTTCACTGCAGTGATTTCATATAGAAGGGAACATAATGCACATCTCCATTTGCATGTAACTGTGACCTAAACAAGTTAGATAGTTCTCTTTTGCACAATCATGTAATAATACAACTGTCTATGATATTTGTCTGATAAAGCACAGTTTTATTTCTCCATAGAGATTAATACCACGTACTGTCTACTCCACATAATAAAGTATGTCACCTTGCTAAGGAGAGAGGGCCCAACCCCTACCACACCTTTGGTCAGACAGGTCCATGTAAGCATATACATGCCCCCTTCCATTCCAGTCATACAAGACATGCAAAAATCAAAACAATATCATTAATATGGAATACCTGAATCCTAATATATCACACTATTTTTAATTTTACCATTGAAAGTAATGCTACAACAAAACCCTCTTGCATACTTGGCTCTTTTTAGTGCAGAAGAGAAGGAGCAGTCCACCTTGATCTGCAGATGGCTATGACATAAAATGCTGAAATAATCTCCAACAACATAACAACGTGCTCCTGAGGTTATACAATCATAAAATTGTACTAATAACCAGAGTCAGTATCTTTACTTTACAAGGGTTGTTACGTTGCTTTCATGGCTAGTAAAACTGCTGTTTGTCTGACGAGTCTTCTTATAACATGCAATAAATGAAGAGGCCTACATTTACCCATTTACTTAACTCTGAGTATGTATGGCAGAAAACAATCTCGTATCATTTCACATTTCCAACAAACTCCCCAAACATTTGGTCATTACTATTTTTATCCGCTTCTTCTTCATATTCATTCGGCACCATACTCAGTTTCATTCTACACCACCATAGGTACCCATACCTTTCAACCTCTCAGTGCAAGAGGTCTGGACCAAGGCCCAAAATCAGGGACAACAATTAAATATTGCTCCTATAAACTTTGAAAGTTGATAGAATAACAGGTTTAGCATTAATATGCAGTTTCTGAAGGATGTGAAGTCAGAAAATCAAAATTCTGTCATTATTTATTGACACCAATCTTCAATGATTTGCTAGAAAACCAAAGATTTATGAGAAAAAGAGAAAAATGTAAGTAAAAAATCTGGACAGTATGTGATATTCTAGACAGATAAGAGGAATGGAGGTGCCCCCATAGAGTATCCATTACCGATTGTGCACTGGCCAAAATTTGCATTCTAGATGGAAAACATTTTCTATACTGCAGGAAATACTAGTTTGAACTTTGTGTGATGTCTACATTATTTTTTAAGAACCTCTATAAATTATGATCTTTAAAATAAAGTAGATTCTGAAAATCATCATTCACACAGACAAGACATCTTCCACTTTCACGTATTTTCTGGGTTGCTTAACCTACTGTAAGAAGCAAAGTGAAGCAATATCACTTGAGATTTTCACTTAATTTCTTGTTCTCAGCTAGTGGCATATGAATGCCTTTCCTAATGTTAATGTCTTCTTAGGAAAAAACAGCACACTGTGCCAACTTCGTTTTCACAAACTCCAGAGAGTTAGCACCATCTTCTCCTTCTGAAACTTCCCTCAATGATAAACTATGTGCTTTGTCTTCCTGTTTTTCTATCTATTACCACTTAGTCATAGTTACTGCTATTCTTTTAATTTCACAACACATCTGCTTCAATTGTAAAATGGAGTCTTATTCATTTCTCAGGAACTCACAGCTATTATCTTCACAACTATCCAGTTATCAAGCATATCTGACTAGCACAACAGAAGTGTGCTCTTATTCATGCATGACTGCATCTACTGCAGTTCCAACATATATTTTACAAAGTCATCTGACATTCTTATTTTTTTAATTCCTTCCCAATTTGGCTAGGTAGTCTTCTGTAACCTGTTTCTTTTCTTTAAAGTCACCTCTTCTTCCATCTTTCAAAGTGTCTTTTTCCCCCAGCAAATGTACTTATGAAGATTAACCCTATTGTCAAACTTGTTTTGCATTATTAACTCTTATTAAAATTAAACCCCAACTGCGGTGGTGGTGCTGCGGTAGCGTTGTTGCCTCACAGTAAGATGCTGTCCGGTTCGATTCTCAGTTAGATCGTCTTATGCGTGGAGACATGCATGAATGGGTGTACCTTCGTTGAAGGTTGTGCATCAGGGCTGGCAACTTGGCATGTAAAAATCAACTGCCAATCATTAGCGGACTGGAGTTCTGCTGTGGCGACCCCTAACCGGGAAAAGCTGAAAGACACAAAATTAAACACCAATTTGCTCAAAGGCAAACAGCAGCAGTAGATGACAAACTACTTGAAGAGCCATGAGATTGCCCTGCTGTTGCATTTCATTAAGCATAACTAATGTTTTGCCAAGGTCATTCAAAATGTACACTTGTAGTATCAGAGAGAGAGAGAGAGAAGGGCACCCCTGAAACAATTTGACATTTCACTGTTGTAGTCTGTAACAATGTCTGCAAACCACTCTGTATATGCTATCACTTCTTTAGATTACCTCCAAACTTTCAAACTCCAAACAATAAAACTTACTCCACTTACCGAATTCTCAAAATTAAGCACACATTTTGGAACTCCCTCCCAGTGCACTTAAAACTTCTCCAATGTACCCCAAATATCACTCACAATTACAACAATACCTAATTAAACACGCTCTCTGGAAATGTTTCCACAATACATGTGCTGCCTACTCAGACTATCTCTGCAGCACTTTTACACCGACCAAATCTCAAATGATCATTTTTTTCCCTTTACTCCTGACTACCTTTACTTTCTCTTCATTCCTTCTTTCCTCCCAGCCCCCTCCTCATTGCTCCCATTTCTCACCCCCTTCTCTTCCTCTCTCTTCTCCCTCCTCCCAATTTCCTTCTTTGTAGCCTTTTTCTCACGCTTCCTAATTTTATGCATTATACATACTGAAAATATGATGAATACTTTATTCACCTAAATGAACACTGTTATGTGCCTGTAGCATGTGTGTGTCAGCAATTGTAGCAAGGAGCTCTTTGAACAGCTTCAGGAGGACCTTTTTGTTTTAGTTATAACCTTTTGACAACACTTTTTCTTGGCTGAGGGACATAGCTCTGACTCTTTCCCTTCTGTATGTATGATTACAGTCACACAACAAAAACTAATGTGCAAACATAAGGTATCTTAATAGAATGAGATGAAAGTGCTCATACCATGTTATTAGAAAACCGCATTATGGAGAGCAGATGGGTAGCAGTGCTGTACTACGCCATACAAAATGTCATATTTGGCACAGTATAGTGACTCCTGTGAATAGACTAATATAATAAAGATAATGTATTCAGTTCTAGGATGCAAGATGTGAGTTGTCCTATAACTCTCCTATAAAGCAAAAGTTTCTTCTTTTTCTTGTTGTTGTTGTTATTATTATTAAGCTCATGGTTGTGTCATAGATGGACCCATCCAGGCAGGTACTGTGAGGAATACAACAGCACATTAGGGGCTGGAGTAACACTCATAAGGGGCAGTGGATTTTTCTGCACCTTCAGACACATGCAGGTAGAGCAATATGTATAATTAGCATTACAGAGTATCAGAGAAAAGCAGTGGACTTGGCATATTTAGCTGAAATTTATGGTAGAATTCTGGAACTGGTGGATTTAAAATTAATAAAATGTTAAGTTTTTATATACTTAGAACAACTCCTAATACATTTTATTTAATTCATTAATTTTATTTTCACTACTCAGGTAGGTAGACTGGGCAATACATGTCCATTTTAAGCTGTTCTCTAGTTACAAGCAACTGAAGCAAAGAAATATGGGGAATTAATAAACTGAATTCTGCAGTTGGTGCAGAGGATTAAGGCTATAACCTGCAGAGGATTAAGGCTATAACCTGTTAGAAAGCTGCTTTCAGTGGTACAGAGTTTAATTCCCCAAGCCTTCATTTGCCTACTGTGCGACCTACTGTAAGTCACTTAACCAGACAGTACTTTGAAAGGATTGGAAATTTGGGCTAGGCTCATTTATGGCCTCGTGGACTACATGCCAAGCAACTACTGATGAAATCATGTTTAAGTATAGTAAACAGGATACAGACAATAGCCATCAAAATCACATTAGACTATAATAAAATTCAAGAAGGAAACCATAATGAATGGATAATACTTAAAGGCTAACCTGTGAGTAAATATTGATGATCAAACCATGGCCTTTGTTTTAAAGAGCATACAAGAACTACTGTTTATCTAGTTGTATTGTCATGGGGCATTTACGATCCATTAAAGTGTTTGGTCCAGCACTTCAGTAATCTTTGTATTATATGTGCAGTATATCTTATGGGATGTTACTAAAGTGTAGATAAGTTTCAGGGAAAGTAGAAGAAACCTATAGTTATATATTCTCAGATGCTAAAGATATTAAAATACTATTAAACTCATGATAGGTTCAGTGGAGTAGGCAAACACCCTGGTCTAAATGTGTACCTTCAGTTTCCTTGCAAGAGGTAAGCAGTATCTAAGCTTCTAGAGTTTGTTATTTTCACTTAAAACACTAATTCTTTGGGTTATAGGGAACCAGCTACTTTTGAAGAGAAAAAAGCTGTGACTGTCACTTCTCTGAGAATGTGATATGAGCATCCCAGCTTTGATTATGGCTTTTGCATATAAGCATGTGCATATAGAATGGTTAAGTGATGATAAACACAGCATACACAAATGGAAAGATAAATATCAATCTGGCGGCTAGCTCAGAGAATTGAGGCTACGAACTCTTAACAAGCTACTTACAACGGTACAAGGATTGACTACCTCAGCCTTAATTAGCTTACTGTGTAATCTTGAGCAAGTCATTTAATCAGACAGTGCTTTAGGGAAACTGGGATAGGCTCTGCAATGTTCCCCTGAACTGCAGCATGCCTGGTAACTACCTAATATATCATCATATTACATGCCTTGTCAACATTATAGTACTTACAAATAAAGAATGAGATTTCACTTTGCATTTCATTCACAAGCCTGGATGAGAATATGGTGTCTGGCAGACTGTTTTTTAGTGTTTAGCAGCATTCCACCATGCTCATTTGTACATCTTCATGAATATGGCTATAGCTTTGCAAATGATTTTCCCATTTCCACTTTTATAGGTCTTGTGGAAATCTTCTTTTGTGTTATCACTGATCATAGCTGGAGAACAGTTATGGATTGCCAAATCATCTGCATAGAATAACGCCTGCAAACCACAAATTCAAATGGTGAAATTTTTGAGGAACTGAGTGACAACAAAGAATGAATAACAGACTTCTTCAGTGCCCCACTATGGATGAATGTATGATTAGACTGGATTTTATTGGCTTGAATCCTGAATGAACTTGCATCTAGGTAACATGTACACCAGTGTCATGTACTCTGATCAAGTACCCAATCTTCCATTTTCCTGAGTGACAGGGTCAAAGGCTCTGCATAGATCTTCAAAAACTACTACTTTACCTTAGCTCATCCTCTTGTATATGGTGATAGTGAAAGAAAATGTATGATGCGGTTGTACAGTGTCCCTGGTGTAAACTACACAACATGTTAATTCAGATGACTGAATGATCTTGCATCCTGTTTTAGTTGTGTAGACACAGTGTACTTCAAAATTATTGTGTTGGCTGAATTAATTTGCACCTGCAATTGTACTTCAAGACAGACAGTCCTTATTTTGGTTTTAGTAAAGTGGTGAGTACCTATCATAGGTGTGGGAATTAGCTCATTGTGATTCTTCATGTGTCATTTCAGACACATGTGATTAATCTAAACTAAAAGTGGTTAAATCCTCAATAGGTTACAGTTTTAAAACAATGACATCCCAAGTTCACACAACACACAAAAAGCAATCTTGTTTTTTGGTGTGGGGAGGATTGCTTCACCAGTGAAGGGGCCATCATAAACACACACACACACACACACACACACACACACACACACACACACACACACACACACACACGCGCACACACACACACACACACACACACACACACACACACCTGATCTCTAAATGTTCCTGTTTCAAGGTTTATAAATTTGTAGAAGGGAAGAAGGTGGAAAACTAAAGGAAAACTCACCTTAATAAACTTAACAGACTCCACAGTGAAGTCAATGTGTAAGTAACATTGGCAGCTCTGATGTAGTGAAATGATGACAAGAGGAATGTTGCAGCCTTCCTGTTTCGGTGTTCTAGGACTTGCCTGTGTCAGGCTATAATTAATGTTTAGTGTTCATAAAAAATCAAGCTCAAAGTCTAGAAAGACCTTCAAAGAGCTTGCCACCCTTAAAGGCTGGATCAAACACTCTATTCCCCAAACTAGTTATCCATATGAGTCTTAAACATGTCTAGCAGTTTTGCAGTCCTAATACCATAGGATAACAAATTCCATCATAATCCAGCCTTATTATGAAAACACCAAAGATGTTTCCTGCCTGTCCATGTATTGTTTTTGACAAAAGACTTACTATTACTTTTCTCATATTAATGCCTCAAGGAATTAATCTCAAGATGACTCCATATGCTTCATCATACATCTAGATTTCTCCGCTGAGAGCACAGCAAGAGATAACAATATTATTGATTATATTAGCAAGTACACAGAATTGAAGGTGTCTTGTGTTTTCAGAAATTTAGGGAATGTGCCATCTGAGACAACTTTTATGGGCTTTATTTATATATGTAAAGAGAAAGTACAGGATGCCAATGTTAGTTGAAACCCAAAAACCTTAGAGGTCATGGGAGTGGACTGGTAGTCTTTGTGCCATTCCTTCAGCTGCCATGAAGGTCAACAGTATTTTCAGATTTTTCCTCATTAACTTCTGACACCACTTGTGGATTCAGTATATTTCCTCTCATTTAGTTGACCACATAAATTGTAACACCACAATGTCTCCAATAACCATGAGCATTGTTTCTTTTAAATTACTAGTATACATGGATGATATTCTGCTAAACTTGGGCTCATACAGCTATAAAGTAAATAATAGTAAAACCTTTGTGCTGTCTTCAGTCTAGTATGCCTGAGGCAGAAGACACATCTTGGAGTTTGAGGTGGACTCCAAATATCAAAAATACTTAATCGCCTGGTGCATCAAATATCTGGGGATACATCTGTAAAATTACAATGTGTTAATAGATAAGACCATCCATCACCTTGATCACTGGACACCTTTGCCTCTTTTGGAAGATGACATGATTAATCCAGTAAAAAATTATGATTATATCTCATTTGGCATACATGTTAAATCTGTTATTGGGGGTTTAAGTCAGGGTTGAGTCACTTCAATTTGTAACAGCATCTCCATTTTCAGCGGAGGCCCAGGGAGAAAAGCTCCAACAATATGAAAAACAAACAAATATTATACCACAAGAAAATTACAGAGTACATGTCAACAATGAAACTACACATTGCAAATATAAATAAACAAAAGAGATGGAATTTAAGGGCTTAATCTGGTATGGAGACAAGTATTGTACTACATATTAATCCAGAATGAAAGGTAATGGGACTCTGTGGTTACCACTTTTAGAAGTATGCCACCTGAACCACTCCAGAACATCCTTTGTTTAATCTTCACTCACAGCCAGACTGATTTGTTCCCTATTCATTTCACAACCTGAACAACTGCCCTACAAGACCATTCATTCTGTGATTGGGGTGAGAGCATATCAACTGTTTTTGCCCTGCTGAAGGCAAGAGTCAGGTAACAGCAGGCTGTAGTTTTTGTTCTCAACTTATGTCCCTTCTTGCAGTGGCCATGACTTTTCTGCTATATACCACTGTCTAGAAGAGTTACTTCCTATGCTTTTGCCAGTTTTCCAAGCCCTTTGCAGCATGCAGTCACCAAATTCTCACACTGCTGCAAGTATTCCTGCTTCTCTATTTGTGTGCCAGTTAAGATTAATCCAGGCAGCAAGAATCTACTAAATCCTTATCTGCAGGATGAGTGAGCCATGAAATGCCACCAGTCTCTCCCCTTACTACCCAGTTCTTTCAGCTTCCCATGCTGCTATTCAAACATGATTTGCCTGTGGCATAGTCAGTGCTTTATCCTTGTACACCACATTACTGGGATCTACAACTCCTTTCTGATGTCTATATTATCACTGTTATAGGCCAATCAGAGCCAATATAACTTCATCATAGTTTCATAGGAACATATGATATATAAGGCAATTTAGCCAGAGGCCATATGCACTTTGCCAATATCCACCCTCAAGCTCTACTACTAGTTTCAAGGAGGACAAGGCCTTTAATTGCCCATGCTACCCATCATAGTGTCTACAATATGTGTGAAAGATGGACAGGGGACCACATTGCTTGATTTGTAGAGGGTCCCTATTCCACAGCAGAGGGAGATGCTAGGTAATGTGCCCATCCTGCCATATACTTGTATTTATTGATGTAGGTTGACATCCCTTGTTCTAGTGTTAGCTGCACAATTTCACTTATCTGGAAAAGGAGGTCAAGGATAATAGGATTCCTTATGATACTTTAAGGGAGCCACAAAGCTCTCATCAGGACCCTATACAACACTAAGTGCATGAACATGAATTCCAGTCCCTACTTGTAGCCAAGAGTTTTTGAGGCCAGACATACATTGTTTTTATGAGGAAAATCTGTGGGTTTTCAAGTTTTTTTGATGTGTCAAGTAAGGTGCATGCTAAAGTGCAAACTGTATTCTATAATGGGACTGCAGAGAGTCTTGGTTTTAAAATGGATGCCTTTGGCAATTAATTACAAGATGTAGAAGGATTTTGTAACCACATTTCAATCCACACAACTCCAACAAATTCAATGGGCACATCTGCTCCATAATCTCACTGCATAAAGTATCTCCTGTAATAATACTGCAAAGTATTTTCTAATCAGTCATCTCTAAATAAAAATATACATAGAGAAGAAATAACACTGCTAGAAAAGGTAAATCAGTTACTGCTGTAAAAGTCCTCACCAGTATTCATTGGGATGCTTCTATGCAATTATATCCAACCAAATCCTGGACAAAAAAAAAACAAAAAAAAAAAAAACAACTCAGAGCCAAATAATACAAACCCATCAGTGAGAATGAAAATGTACCACACAAATGCCCAGAGTATCTAATATAAAATCACAAAACTATACTCATGAACAAAATACCATATACCTGATACCCTCACTGTAACCAAACATTGATAAAAACAAATATAAAAGATGACTAAATATCCCCCCCATGATACAACATACTTAGACAGGACAGATTATCTAAACGAATGGGTGATATTACAACTCTGTTTTGTAACAACCTACAAATAAGCATATTCACTAAACCAATGCCACCCTTCAAAAATCTGAAATACTCAGCCATTTTCAAATGAAGTAACTTGAATAATTACCACTGATATTCAGTTACTGCTATTACAAAAATCATTGATACCTTAGAAGATATATTGACCTGGATAATGTCCCATATAGAACAAAATGGAAGCATCATACCATATAGAATTAGCACTATGTCAATTTTCAAGAGCGGGAGCAGAATTAATTAACTGTGTGAAAAAGACAAAAACAGTAAGATTGATGACATCTGTTATTGATTACCATGTCTCACATGTTTGCATAAGACAACGTTACACTTGTGGGTGAGTGTGGATTATCACAATCACCAATAAAGATACAGGCCTGTGCAAACAGCTATCAGGTAACCGGTGTCATAGGTCCTGTATATCCCACACTACCATCTCAACATGGTAAGCCAATTTTGCACACCGATGGTTACTTATGTAATACAGAAAAATTAACTGAAAAACACAAATACTGGGCATGCAAGTGCAAGTTGGTGACAAAATGCAAAGGCAGAGCTATAAGTGAATGCTCCATATCCGGTGAACAACTCGTGAAATCTAGCATCCATCAGCACTTACTGGACATGGTAGATGTTGAACTGTACCAGGCTGCTAGCAAGTTTAAACTTAAAGCTGTTGAATCTATGGCTCCACCATGCATTATATGTTGATGACGTCTTAGTGTCAACTTCATCAGCAGCAGCAGTGATATGCCCTGTTAGGAAATGTTTAGATAAGAAGAGTGCAAAGTATTAGACATACGCTGTTCTTAGAAGAAGGCCAAAGCCATCTCACTCTAGAAAATCTAGGTGCCTGTCAGTGGAAATTAAAAAACGGTAAATATGTCAGTAAAAATATGTCTCATACATCCTGTGGAGTGCATGTTATAGTACTCAGCACTAAAGAGAAAATACTCGAACTATGTAGTGAAACCATATGGTTGATGGATGGTATGTTATTAATACTTGACAGGGTACGTAAAAAGTTGTATAGTGAGTATTATGAGTTAACTTTGTATAGAGTGGTAACATATACCATTTTATCAGTATTTGTATTGATGGCTAGGAAGTCCTTGGAGGGATACAACCTCATGTGGATGTGGGGGTCTAGATCATATCAGAGAATGCTAAAAATAGCAAACAATGATATATTGAACTTCAAAGTTTGAAAGCTGAAAAATGCGAAGGAATGGATTAGCGAATTTTTTGCCAGGGAAAAAAATTTGCTGATTAAAAAAAAAAAAAAGAGTATACAGTCAAAATTCAGTGGGGGGGGCTAAGTCCCCCACAACTCTCAACTTAAATATACCAACTCCGAGATCATGCCACAGTGGAGAGAACAGCAAAGCCCGGAGAACGGCCCAGCAAATTTTTTTACCTGGGAAAAAAAGTTGCTGATCCATTCCTTCGCTGTTTCCAGCTTACGGACTTTGAAATTTGCTATATCAGCATTTGCTATTTTTCATAGGTTCATAGGTTCGTACTAGGCTATCTGCCCTAGGGCATTTATAAGCCTAGCCAGAGTGTATGTGGCTTACACCACCCCTTAGGATGAGAATACTACACCCTTTTAGGGTTTAGTTTACTATGCCTCTGTCTAATAGTGACACAGAGATGACCCCCGGGGTAAACCTACGATCTCCCATCCACTCGTCGAGATTTCTCTTGAATAGAGTCAGTGAGGGGCTCTGCCTAACATGGACTGGGATTCTGTTCCAGAGTGTAGGGAGACTCTGGGTTATGAATCTGTCCCTCCAGCATGTCCTATTTATTTCTGTGTTGAGGTTTAAGTCACTTGTTCTCGTGGCTCTGATGGATTTGGATTTTCTGAGGTGGAGCATGTCCATTAATTCAGGATTGGACATGGCCTTGTACGTCAGGCACAGATCACCTCTGAGTAGGCGGTATGCGACTGAATAGAGCTGGAGTTTTTTCAGTTGGGCAGCATATGACATATGTTTAAGACCCTTTATCCTCTTGGTGAGGAACTTTTGGGGTCTTTCCAACTGCTGCAGGTGTCGGGTGAGATACATCCCAAATGGGGCATTGTACTCAATCATTGGCCTGATAAGAGAAGAGTACAGGGGCACAATGACCTCTCTTGATCTAGATGTGAAACCCTTCATGATAAGGTGGGCAATATAGAAGGTCTTCCTAACCACTTTGGCAATGTGAGTGTCAAATGAGAGGTTACTGTCAACCTGGGTCCCTAGGTCCCTGATTACCTCTTCCGTACTTAATGGATTACCGCCTATGTGGTAATTTGTCGGTACCTTGTTTTTCCCAAAGGGTATGACTATACATTTTTTGGCGTTCAGCTTAAGGCCATGGCTCTGGCACCAATTATCCGTTTCTAGCATTCACTGATGTGATATAGACCTGTGGATGTGTGTTTGAGCTTATCTATGTCCAACAGCTGTCTTCAGAACTGTGTTACATATTGTGCAACAATGAACCAGCATCTATACAGAGTATCCAGAGAAATATAGCAAATGCATCTAGTAAAGGGTATTTTTTCATTTTCTCCCAAAAGCTGTGGAGGAAGATTATGGCATTAGGATTAGCAACACAATACGGTAGTTATGTTAAGATGCATATATAGGTTCATAGGTAGGTACTAGCCTATCTGCCCGAAGGTATTTATAAGCCTAGCTAGAATTGTGTTGGCTTTTGCCACCCCCTTAGATTAGTCCCCTGTGCCTCTGTCCAGCAGAGCCATTGAAGTGAGCCCCGAGGTAAAATTTCTATTTCCCATCCACTCGTCAAGGTTTCTCTTGAAGAGTGTTAGTGAGGAGCTCTGCCTAATGTAGATTGGAATCTTGTTCCAGAGCATGGGAAGTCTCTGGGACAGGAATCTATCCCTTCAGCACATCCTATTTATTGTTGGGGTGAGTTTTAGATCCCTAGAGCATGTGGCTCGAGGGGATATGGTTTTCTTTAGGTGGAGCATGTCCATCAGTTCTGGGTTGGACATGGTCTTGTAAGTGAGGCATAGATTACCTCTGAGTAGGCGGTATGCAACTGAGTACAGCTGGAGTTTCTTCAGTCAAGCTGCATAGGGCATCTGTTTGAGGCCAGTGATCCTCTTGGTGAAGTACTTCAGTGGTCTTTCCAGCTGTTGCAGGTGTCTTGTAAGGTACATCCCAAATGGGGCGTTGTACTCTATGATGGGTCTGATGAGTGATGTGTAGAGGGGCACAATGACCTCTTTTGATCTGGATGCAAACCCTTTTGTGATTAGGTGGGCCATGTAGAAGGATTTTCTAACCACTTTGGCAATGTGATTATAAAAGGAGAGATTACTGTTTACTTGGGTCCCCAGATACCTTATTATGTCTTCCATATTTAGGGGGCTACCTCCTATGTGGTAGTTTGTGCGTACTTTGTTTTTTCCAAAGGGAATGACTATGTACTTTTTGGCATTTAGCTTGAGGCCATGGTTTTGACACCAGGTATCTGTCTCAGTGAGACCCTTTTGGAGGATGTCTGTGTCAGCCGGAGAATCAATTATAGCCCCTAGTTTGCAGTTGTCTGTGAACTTGGTCAGCCATAGACCTCCTGTGCTTGCCTGTACCTCTGAGAAGTATATGCTGAACAGGAGGGGTCCTAGGACTGAGCCCTGGGGAATGCCACTTGTAGCCAGTTTAGAGTCAGACCTAGCTTCTACAACTCTTAACATGTGGGTTTTGTCCATGAGCCAGTTGGCAACCCATCTTGTGACATAGGGGTTTATGTTCAGGTTGGTGAGCTTGTCTATAATACCAGAATGGGGAATGATGTTGAAGGCCTTTGCAAGGTCTAAGTAGGCTGTGTGGACCACCTTTCCCTCATCTATAGCCTTGGTAACTGTCTCAAAGAAGTCCACCAGATTTAGGAGGCATGATCTGCCCTTAACAAAGCCGAACTGGGTAGGGTCCAGTGTTTGGAGGTTCCCAATGTCTCTGTTAATGAGATCCATGATGATGTGCACCATAGCCTTGCAGACCAAGCTAGTCAGGCTTAAAGGGCGATAGTTCCCGGGGTCTGTTGTGGCTCCACCTTTATGGAGCAAAATAATCATTGCTGTATGCCACTCTATGGGCACATAGCCTGTGGAGAGGCTGAGTTTGAACAGTGTGTTTAGGTGAGGGGTTAGTTCATCTTTGAGCTCATGTAAGACGCAGCCTGGGGCACTGTCCAGTCCCATTGATGCTGTGTTTTTGGCTTTGGTGAGGGCTGTTTTAACCTGAGTGTCTGTGATTTCAGGGGCACTACATTCTTCTGGTATGGTTATGTGCCCTTTTGTGGGTGAGAGGGGGTTGAAGTTTGCACTGAACCTGTCTGCCAGGATGTTGGCGATATCGGTCGGTTCAATGTATTTTGTGCCTTTCTGCACTAACTTCAAGCAGATCTGAGAATTGCCACCTAGATTCTTGACATAGCTAAAGAATGCCTTGTGGTTATCTTTGGAGTCCTTGGCAATTTTTCTTTCGAAGCTAGCCTTGGATGATTTTATGAGGAATCGTAGTTTCTTGCTGATACTGATCAGGGATGTCTTACCTTTTTGGGATTTTACTCTTTTCTGTACTAGTTTCTTCCTTCTATTGTATAGCTTGTTTATGGCAGGGGTCCACCAGAGACTGGTTAACTTTTCTTGGAGGAGTGAGCCTTGGTTTTGCTTGGGATAGCACGATCCATGCATTCTTGTAGGTGCCCGTAGAGTGCATTTGCAGCTTGGGCAGCGTTATCCTTTATTATTTATTTATTTATTTGTTATTTATTTATTTATTTGCAGTTGTTTTATCAGAATAGTCTATTAGGCCAAGGAACCCGTTTTCAATGGAGTCCTGGGGAGAAAAGCTCCAAGACAAGTTAAATTACAGTGAACTTTTACATAGGAAACATTCAAAAAACTTTTGTGCTTGGAAAGTACATAAATATAAGGATAAATATTGAAATTAATTATATAATTTCTAAAATAGGAATGAGTCTACTAGAATTTAGTTATACAATTACTAAAATAAGAATTAGTATACAGTGCAATTTATAAAATAAAGTAGTAGGAGAACATTAAATTTAAAACCATTCATTTTCTAAAATAAAGTAGTAGGGGAACAATAGATTTAAGCTTCAAAGGGGGCATGGAGGCTTTGAAACTTTCCACCTCGGTCTTAAGTAACGTGAAGTTTGCTTTTGAAAAGTTTTTCACAGTGTTTTTTTTGACCGGGGTTGGGGGTGGAATGTGGATATCCAGAGTGATTAGTTTATGGTCAGATCTAAACAGCAAGGGGTTGACCTCCAGTGTGGAACACCAGTCGCCCATGTTGGTGATGATCAGGTCCAATATGTTGTCACCTCTGGTGGGGGTGTTGACCAGTTGATCCAGGGCATTTGAGTTTATAAGTTCTAGGAAATGTTGGGCAAGGGAGTTAGTGCTTGAGTAGTTCTCCCAGTTAATCTTTGGGTAATTGAAATCACCCAATATCAGGGTGTTAGGTAGGACCTTTATGTTTCCCATTGTTTCCAGAAATGTGGAATGGGGGTCCTGGGACATGGTGAGTGATGTGTAGCAAGCTACAATTTGAATTGCAGTTTTGCCCATTGTTGCACTTGGATGATCTCTGAAGCATCGTGCTGTGCTACTAACTTGGAGGTGTGGGTATCCTTGATGAATATGGATACACCCCCACCTTTTCTATTTCACCTTTTGTATTTCGGTCCGGGTTTTGTGACCAAAATGTATGGTATGAGTTGTAGCCTGGTAGTGCTGGGGTGCTCTCTGGAGCCTTAAACCAGGTTTCTGTTACTGCACATATATCGATTTTCTCCACACTCGAGGAGTGCCTCGAGTGCATGCATTTTGAAGTTTAGACTTCTGGCATTGAGCAGCATTACCCTCAGTTTTTTGTTACTTGTGCTATTTACGGCGGTGGGTTTGCCTTTTGAGCCTTGTCTAAAAAAGGCACTATCGGGGTGGCAAGAGCCTTGGCCAGTATTTGAAAGCCTAAGGGTGACAGGTGCAAGCCGTCTCTAGTGAAGCAGTGTGTGTTAAGAAACTCATGACTGGCATTTATTTTAGTGGAGGAGGTTTATGACATGTATGTTGCTGACACTGTAAGTTCCCTACTGCGTGTTCAGCTTTTCTCAGCTATTTTTGAGGATACATATTGTTTCACAATGTTTGGAAATTTTTAACTAGGGGAACATTAAATTCTAACTTCCCACCAATATTTCCAGTACACTTTTGGAATGTACATGAAGTAAATAGATTGTCTCTAGCCAGGACACAGAATTCAGTTGAAGCCTGGCAATGTTGGGCTAGGTATCTATTGGGCAACAGACTGGGGCACCTATCTGTCATAACAGACATGCTGGTGAGAGAACAGAACTGAGGGGATGGAAAATGGTGAAAAATGCTGTCAGGTCTTTCAACTTCTAATAAACAGTGGCACTTGGTAGTTCAAGAAGAGAAGATGAAGTAAATTATGGAAAATAAATTTGCCTAAAGCTCTGATGCATTTTTAACTGCAGTGGTACATAACTTGAAGTTGTAACTCCAACAGGTCAATTTATATAGTTCCATGTGATGTTTCACTACCTTTATGTTTGAACTGGTGATGGAGGATGTTGTGTTGGGGACCTTCTTACAGTCTGACTTCACTTCCTTAAAGCACGGCGCTATCATTGTTCAGGAATGATGGGCACTCGTGCATACATTTTGTTTTGTGAAACACATTTTACATTTGCATTGACATTTTGTCACAGTCCAGTTTTCTACTGGGATGTTCATCTTTCAGTTTTACTGGTTTCCTTAGAAACATCTACCTCTTGCTGAAACTATAAACTGTTTCAATCAAACCTTCCTTAACTTTCTCAAATCATTTGCACCTTTAGAAAGAAAGAAAATGAAAATCTTATCCACCGCACGTTTAGCCTCAGAAACAAAATAAATGATGACTATCAGGCACATGGCATGGAAAACATGGGAAAAAGAGCAAACATATAGCTTTAGAAAAGTATGACACCTTTGAAATGAGGAAAACAATACACTAAAAGGAAAAAAAAACTACTTTTACATATTGCACATAGCTGAAAAGAATAACTCACAGGTAGTTTTGGAACACTATTTAATAACTTAGGCAGATCAAGCAAGAAAAGCATACTAGATGCACTTGCACATGAATCAGATTATAAAACAGTATGCAAAATGTACACATATTTCATACAAGCTGCTACATCCTTTATAAACCAACAAAACAGAGCTAGTGCAGTACTACAAGCCAATAACCACCACTGAACGTTTAGCTTCCACTCTATCGCCACAGATTTCATAACGAAAAAAAAAAAAAAGAAAACTACTCAGGAAATTAAAACCTATTACTTTAGCACTCAAATATCTCCCTAAAGATTGCCATCATAAAGCTGCAGATAGCATTGCGCGCCAGTTTCATCATAATTAATAGATCCATTCATTAGCAATATGTCCTCAAAATATGTAAGCATTTTCATGTAATCTCTATCTACAAGCATGGGCCACAGCATATCTCTCATTTTAGTCCAAGATCCATATTACTTCCTAATCTTAAAAATACTTGAGAAATGCTACTAAGTCAAGTAATCACAATCTCCTGTTTCCAACCCAGCAATCCTTTCATGCTTGACAACAGAGATACAGCCTTTCTTTCCTCAGTACAATCAATCAATAAAGAAACCAAGACTATGTACCAGAATCCCTCACCTCAGACTTCTCAAAAGGTTTTTAAAACAGTCTCACATGACCAATTACTAAGGTTGATTGAGGATAATAAATGGTAGCCATACTTACTTTTAGACGGCCAACAATTACTGACATGTTAGTCAACTTAGGTCATGGTCTGTAAGGCTTGGAGAAATGTCAGTCAGGGGATTAAAGAGTTTAAATAATATTAAGAATGTACCACTTCCTCTTCTTTGGCTTGGCCTTTGCCTTTGAAATACCAGACATTGCTGTTTAACTGGTGGGTATCTTGCTCTACACAGATGGTTCTGTAGACAACCATCCAACTTGTAGCATCACAGCAAGAGGATTTCCAGTTCAGTTCTTCGGTGTGGGGCCTTCTGTGTGGACTCAGTATTTCCTCCCTGCATTTGTGTGGGTTTCCTCCAGGTCTTCCGGTTTCCTCCCATATTGCAAAGACATATCTCTGGAGCATTTCTCCCTGGGCCTCCACTGAAAATGGACTCATTCCAACTGGAAATTTCCTGGTAAACAAATGTTAAATAAATACATTTAATAAAATGTAAAGGCAAAATATATACTTTAGTCATGTCACTGAAAATGAAATATCTGAACCCAGAATTCTGTTAGCTCTGTAGTACTTTTATTAGTACTACAGTGAGGATATGGCAAACGGGATTAGATATGCTTGCTAGGCAAGAGGATCTGTAAGCTTAGATGATAGTTCTCTTAGAGTCATTGTGGGACAGCAAAGACAGCTGAAGCAGCAAAATTAAAGAAACAAAATAGATATCCTGATTTTATCATATAACAATGGGATTTTTCTGATCGGAAAAATATGTTTATATTAATATTAAGTTGCCCCCTAAATAAACAGTGACTGTAGCAGTGGTCAATTTCCATATAATTTTTTTTGCAGATTTAATCCTACACCCCCTTTTGCACATAAATTATGCAATCCCGTTGAGAGTGCTGCAGCTGTCTGCTTCAGTCAACTTTGTGTTACTGAAGGGTGGGGGGTATGTGACTACATTGTCTTGTTAAGTGACTTGCTCATGTCCAAAATGTAGTCATACAGTGGCTACAGTTATCAAACCCAGGAATACTGGAGGAAGCATGTAGGCAGCTCATAGCATTAATTTTTTGACAGAGAATATTAGACATCCATGCAATAAAATGTACATCTCCTATCCAGCCTGCAGGTTTGACTATACTGGAATCTGAGACTAGTACAAGAGTAGAGCATGAACAACTTAGTATAACTACCAGCTGCATTCACAATGTTTTAATTAGTAATGTGCTACCACTGCTTGTATTGTAATATGTCGGTACACAATGCCATCTGATGTTTGCTTTCCAATTTAAACAATTTACAGTTAGTCATTTCACGAGCTTTTGAGGCAGTAACATTTGCATAGGTTACTTAGTTCGTATGTGTGTACTAGGCTAATGGCCCTGGAGCCTTTCCAAGCCTAGCCCATGGGATTACCCTGGCATCGTGTCACCAAACCTTAGTTCCTACTACCTCTGTTGAGTAGAGCCACTGGAGTGATCCCCGGGGTGAATTTTCTATTTCCCATCCACTCATCAAGATTTCTATTAAAGAGTGCCAGTGAGGTGCTCCGCTTGACATGTATGGGAAGTCTATTCCATAGTATGGGCAGTCTCTGGGTTAAGAACCTGTCCCTCCAGCATGTTCAGTTGAGTGTGGTACTGAGGTTGAGGTCTCTGGAGCATATGGTACAGGGGGATTGGGATATCTTTAGATGTGGCATTTTTAACAGAGCTGGGTCAGACATGGCTTTGTAAGTCAAGCAGAGATCGCCTCTAAGTAGGCGATATGAGACAGAGAATAGTTGGAGCTTTTTGAGTCTGTCCATATAGGACAAGTGTTTAAGGCCTAGGATCCTCTTTGTGAGGTACTTTTGCGGCCTCTCCAGTTGTTGCAGGTGTCTAGTGAGGTACATGCCAAATGGGATGTTGTACTCGATGAACTGATCTAATGAGGGAAGAGTAGAGGGAGACAATGACCTCTTTCTTCTTGGATGCAAAACCCTTAGTAATGAGATGTGCCACATAGAAGGACTTTCTGACCACAGTGGCAATGTGGTGGTCAAAAGAGAGGTTGCTGTCAACCTGTGTTCCCAGATCTCTTATAACGCCTTCTGTGTTCAGTGGACTACCATCAATGTGATAATTCAAGGGAACTGGGTTTTTCCCAAAGGGGATGAAGACACATTTTTGGCATTGAGCTTAAGGCCATCGTTCTGACACCGGTCGTTGGTCTCATTGAGGCCTTTCTGTAAGGTGTCAGCATCACTTGGGGAGTTAATAATAGCTCCCAACTTGCAATCATCTGTGAAGTCTTTCAGCCAGAGTCTCTTCGTGTTGGTTTGGACTTCAGAGAAGTAGATACCAAACAGGAGAGGACCCAGAACTGAACCCTGTGGGACTCCACTCGTAAATGGTGTGAGCCAGTTTGCAACCCACCTAGTGATATAGGGGCTGATGCCTAGCTTAGTAAGTTTTTCTATGATTCCTGAGTGGGGAATGGTATCAAAGGCCTTGGGCAGATCAAGGTAGGCTGTATGAACCACCTTACCTTCATCCACAGCTCTGGTGACTGACTCAAAGAAGTCAACCAAGTTGAGCAGGCATGCTCTACCCTTCACAAAACCAAACTGTGTAGGATCCAGAGTTTGGACATTCCCTATATTCTTGTTTATTATGTCCATGATAATGTGTTCCATAGCTTTACATATCAGACTTCTCAGGCTAATGGGACAATAGTTCCCGGGGTCTGTAGTTGCTCCTCCTTTGTGGAAAGGGATGACTGTAGCAGTGCGCCATTTGGTGGGGACAAAGCCTAAGGTGAGGCTGTGATTGAATAGAGCACACAGGTGAGGTGTCAGTCCACTCTGTAGTTCATGTAGAACACAGCCAGGGCTACTGTCAGGTCCCATAGAAGCTGTATTCTTGGCCTTGGACAGTGCTGTTTTAACCTGTGCAGCAGTAATACTGGGTGCCTGGCAATCTAATGGTATTGTGAAAGGTCCTTTGGGGGTGGAGGGGTAAAGTTAGCACTGAATTTGTTTGCCAGTATATTTGCAATATCTGTTGGCTTGGTATAGGAGATACCATTGTGCAGTAGCTCAGACCAAATCTGGGTATTGCCATGGAGATTCTTTACATAACTATAAAAGGCCTTGTGGTTGTCTTTACTATCTGCTGCAATTCTGTTTTCATGGCTAGCTTTAGAGGATTTGATGAGTTATCTCAACCTTTTGCAGAGGCTGATAAGGGAATCTTTCCAGTCTTGGGACTTCACCTTATTCTGCATCAGTTTCCTCCTTCTCTTGTAGAGTTTGTTTATGGCAGGGGACCACCATATTGGCTTCCTTTTTTTTGAGGAGAGTGTCTTAGTTCTACTGGGTAGGGCGAGATCCATGCATTTGTGTACGTGTTTGTATAGTGCATTGGTGTATGATATGGTAGTCATGCAACTATTCTCCATTTGCATGGGTGCCATGAAGTTAGCCACCTCTGTTTTTAGGAGCCCAAAGTTAGCTTTGAATACATTTTTCATGATGGTTACCTTTGTTGGGGGGTGGGAGGGATGTGGATTTCCAAGGTGATTAGTTTGTGATCGGATCTAACCAGGGAGGAGTTGACTATTGGTGTGGAGCAACGGTCGCACATGTTAGTAATGACCAGGTCAAGGATGCTGCTACCTCTAGTGGGGGTAAGAACGAGTTGGTCCAGGGCACTAGAATTAATGAATTCCAGAAAGCGTTGGGCAAGTGTATTGTTACATGAGTAGTTTTCCCACTTAATGGAGGGGTAGTTGAAGTCACCCAGTATGAGAGTGTTAGGTTGGACCCTAATATTCTCCAGAGTGCTTAGGAATGTGGAGTGTGAATCCTGGGACATGGCTGGGGACCTATAGCAGGCTACAACCTGAATCGCTGTCTTACCCAATGTTAGCTGCACCTGAAGTATCTCAGATGCATTATGTTGGGCTACCAGTCTGGAGGTGTGTGTATCCTTTATGAATATGGAGACACCACTACCATTGGAGCTTAGGTCCAAGTTCTGTGGCCGAAAGGTGTGGAATGAGTTGTAGCCTGGTAGTGCAGGGGTGCTTTCTGCTACCTTGAACCAGGTTTCTGTTACAGCACAAATGTCGATGTTCTCCATTTTAAGGAGTACCTCAAGCGAGTGCATTTTGAGATTTAGACTTCTAGCATTGAGGAGCATGACCCTCAAATTGCATTTGTTTGCAGCTGTTATGGTGATAATTTGGTCTTTGGAACACTGCCTAAAAAGGCACTATAGGGGGTGGCAAGAGCCCCAGCCAATATCCAGAACCCCAGGGGTGAACGATGCAGGCCATCTCTGGCAAAGCATCGAGGTCTGTCAATCATGTCATTACAGGCAGACAGATACTGGATCCCCTTAGAATGACACCAGAAACTTAAGCCAATTGTTGAAATCAATCATTTTCTGCTTGTACTGTGGTATAATTCTGGGTGATGGTAGGATGCTGCTCAGGGCTAGGGTCATACCCACCTGGGCTACATAATCCTAGAGCTCCTCCATGTCTCTTTTCATGTAGTCTAGGGAGGTATGTCTCAGGTCATTCACACCCACATGTACTATGACAGAGTCATATTTGTACCTGTTGTTGAGGGACCTGAGTGCATGCGCTATTTGTTGGATCCTGGCACCTGACAGGCAGCTGACAGCTACTTTCTCCTTATTCAACTCATCTTACATACTTTGATTTAAGATGTTCAAATCTTATCTAAATAAACTAAGAAGATAGCTTACTTGAAAAAAACAATAAAAGATGAAAGTATAAGCTATTTACCTATACGTGTGAAGAGATATGATGTAATTCAGCAAGTTGCTGGAAAATAGAGGGCCAAAGAGTCTTTAAAATACAGTGAAAGACAGTAAGTCTTCACTTCTGCTTCTGTGCCAGTGCAGTCAGCTTTAAATGTTTGACATTCAGCAACAGTATCTTTAACTGTCAGTTTCAGGAACATTGACAGCAACCAACCAACCAATCAAACAAAGCAGTACATAAAGTGAATAAAAAGTGCAGTGTACTTCTCCGGACTTATAATATAATACTTTTACAATAAATATCAGAACCACATCTTATCACATATGCGATATGACTAAATATGACATTTTCTATACTTCTAGTTTGCATTAAAGTTTTCTTATGTAACTCAGGAAAGTCTGAACACAGGGGAATAATTTCTGAACTTGCAAAGGTCTCCACTCTGAAATAAATATGTGCTTAGGTAATAGCTAACCTGTAATAAAAATGAGTAAATAAAAACAAACTAATCACAATGTCTTCACAAGTTTCATTTAAATTACCATCATGACCTTTTTAATATATTTTCACTATTCATATATGTCTGCCTATTGTTTTTTGAAAAAGCTTCTCAACAGACCTAGAAAAACATTCCTCCAGGAGGCATTTATGCTAGCTGTACTTGTAATTTTGATATAAGTTTAGGCAGTCTGTTTTTCCTGTTTTATTCAATGTAGAACATGTGTTGACGAAAAGCTTTTTTTGTTTTCCATGTGTAAGAAACCATCTAACCAGTTTCCACTGGATCTGGAACATGCATTTTTCTAATTAATCTTACATAACACTTTAAAGAGGTGTTAAAGTTCTTACTACAATTTTTGGTTAAACATAGGAGAAGGTAGAGGGTGTGTGAATGTACGTGTGTGCCTATAGGTCAGTCTATCTTCAAATGACTAGCTATATTGACAACCGCGATATGAATGTAATAATGTTGAAACAAAAAATGTCAGCATGTGTCTGTACATGCTCTGGGGATTACCCTGGAACAGAAGAAAACAAATGCAATAGAGTTTTAGAGGTGGGGCAAGTCCCCCTGCACTCTTATATCCCCTACAATTATATACACTAATTCCAAGATTGCACAATTGCAGGAGGAAAGGGAATATTCCCCTACCCAAGGATTGTCAGTCTCACATAACTGCTGACCAAATGTTGTCAGCCAAATATATGTCAGTATAATGGGTCATTTGACCAGGTAAATCAAGAAGAATAAAACCCATTCTTAAGAAAAGAAGTAGGGATGTATTTACATCTGGTGAGGACACTTCATCCAACACTGAAGGGGAAGACCGCCAAAAAGATAGGTTGCCAATTTCCAAGAGGAACAATACAACCAATAACTTGGGCCACCCTTTAGAGTTAAGTCAAGAAGAGGGGGGAGGAAACATAAGGGTCCCTCCAGATCTGGAGGGGAATTCTGAGGATGATAATTTGGAGTTAAATGGTTCTACTAATGTACATAATATTTCCTCCTATGCCTTATCTGACTTGCAAATAAAAATCTTGAACAAAGGTTTAAGTTTTGTGCCTAGTTTCAATGTATCCAAACAAGAGTTTGCACAGGATGTTGTCAATTGTTGTCGTCTGCTCAATTTATGTCTGTTTTTCAAGGATCCCCCTTATAATGTTGTTGACACTTTCCGTTTTCGGAAATCTACGTTCAAATCCCCCATGTCACCGGTTGTCTCAATTTTTTCAGAACAGGGTCCTTAGGGATTTGCATTTGCAGCTTGACAAAGATGGTGTGATGCATGATAACATTACGAGGGCTGAACACCTTTGCATAGCGGAACTCAAGTCTATTAATGACATTGTTGTTTTGCCCACGGATAAGGGAGGAGCGGTGGTGGTCCTAGATTGGTCAGATTATTATCAGGAAGGTCTCAAACAGATAATGGATCATAAATATTATATGATCATGCCCTTAGATCCCGCTATGAAATTCAAGTCTGAGATTGACATTTATTTGGATAAAGCAGTGGAAGAGGGTATTATTGCCAAAGAGACTTGTTTTCATCTGAAGGTGGACCACCCCAAAGAACAATACCTTTTGCCCAAAATCCATAAGGACCCTGCTCATCCCCCTGGGTGACCCATTGTTTCTGATAGGGGTTCATTAACAGAACCCCTCTCTGAATTCCTCACTCAATATCTGAAACCCTTGTTTTCTCATATATGGTCACGGATTCAAGAAACAACACAGTTTTTGGGTATTATTTTGGATCTTCAACTGGAATCTGAATGGTTGTTGTGTACTTTGGATGTCACCTCCCTGTATACCAATATCCCTCATTGGGTGGGCCTAATGGCACTTCAATATTGGCTTGATAGGGCTAATCTATATAGACCAGGATTTAATACCTTTCTAGTATGTTTAGCTGAATATGTTCTGGATAAGAATGTTTTTTATTTTCAGCAGCAATGTGTCTGGCAAGTTCATGGTACGGCAATGGGGTCATCTTTTGCCACCATATATGCTGATCTATTTATGGCCTATATAGAAGAGGCACTTATTTATGACAGAAGCCACAATATTTACCTTGATGAAATGGATATTTGGATACGATATCTTGATGACTGTTGGCTTGTGTGGAGGGCTGACGCTGGGTATCTTGAGGAATTTGTGGAATACCTGAATGAAAATATTTGGGGTATTGAGTTTAAATTAACTTGGCATTGACAAGAGATTACATTTCTGGATGTTTTGGTCACATGTACTCCTTCTAATACTCTAGAAACACAGGTGTTCTGCAAATTTCCTCAATATAACACTCTACTACATGTGTCTAGCTTCCACCCCCAACATGTCATCAGGAATATCCCAAAGTCTCAATCTCTCAGGGTTAAAAGAATATGTTCCAGTACTGCTACTCACAAATTCTTTAAATGGGATCTATGTGCCAGATTTAGAGCCCGAGGATACAGGGTTGGTGACATCCATGTGGCCAATCAGTATGCGGAATCACAGGATAGATCTGAATTATTACGATATAAGAACGGGTCTCTGCTCAGGGGTCACAGATTAGGTTAGTTACTACTTATGGTAAAAACACTAAATCCTTTATAGACATCATTTCCAGACACTGGAACATTTTGGGGGGGGGGTCCTTTCATGGACATCTTGGACGATAAATGTGCTTTTTCTTTTCATAGGAGCAGATCCTTGGGGTCCTTGTTTAGCCATTATAAAAGGGCTCGGGGAGATAAAAATATTAACACAAAGGACCATCACTGGGCAGAAGTTAATAGGTTGTTATCCATGTGGAAATTGCTCAAGTTATTCACATATATATATAAAACCACTTGTTTTTCTAGTAAAAACACTTCAAAGGTTTATGACATAGATTTTTTTTGGTAATTGCAGCTCAACTTGGGTAATTTACTTGGCTAGTTGCTCTTGTCAAGCTTTTTATGTGGGACAAACTTCCAGGCCTTTCAGGCTTAGAATTAGTGAACACTTGAGTGATATTAGGATACATAAGCAAACTAGTGCACTATATAAGCACATCTCTTATCATCAGACTGGCTCATTTACATTTACTATTATTGATGGTATTGTGTACAAAAGTAATGATTTAGCTGGTTTACATCAAGTTTTAGACATTAAAGAAAAAAAAGTGGATTGTTAAACTGGGTGGGCTTTCCCCCCCAGGTTGAAATGAACAATTTTGATTATTTAACTTGTGTATTATTTTCATTGGTCTCTGTCATAATTGTACGCCTATATATTTATGGGCTGCTTTTGAATGCAATGGTCTGTACTATTTTTGCTACACTGAGGAAGGCTGTTTAGCCGAACCCAGTCTGTGTAATTTGTTGTTTTTGCATATGTACATGCAGTCTGTTATCATGGTGTATATTATGTGTATTTTTTAATACACTCATTTTCCAACAGGATTTGTGCTGGCCCTTTTTCTGTTATGGTTTGATTTCATTTGGCCAGGTGTCACAGAGCCATACATGCATACCCATATGGTTTAAATATTCAAAAAACCCATCTATAAGATAACAAGACTATGATCTTTCTTCCTTCTCCTCAGCTTACATGTTCTCCCTTACTTCACTTTATTCTATAAATGCTGACATTTCATACCCACCATTTTCTGGCTAACCAGCTATGTTTTAACCGATACATCCTTCCACATAATTTCTCACCATAATACAGCCAGCATAAGAAAAAGCTCAGATAGCTTAATCTTATTAAATAGAAAAACACCACTTTCAATTATTTTAACCTTAAGTGCAGAATTGAGACACTGTATTAGGCTAATAAGGTTGTCTAAATAGATTAGGTCTAATGGCTTTGCATTTCTTCTGTTGGGTTTAATGTAGATTATGCTTTATAAAGAAAGTTGATATATTCGATTTCTCAATACACAGTCAGCCTAAATATTGAAACATTGCAAAGAAATCTCAGCAAGCAATGCAATAAACCAAAAATGTAAGCTTCTTTACAGCAGCTGATGAAGAAAATATGTTTCATTGAGAGATTTAATATGACAAATTTTGGGTATGCCTAAACAAATTATTATAAATTATTATAAATAAGTGCAGGAGAAGAAAGGAATGGAGCAAAAAAGCCGTGATTGTAGAGCATTTCCACTGAGGGGGATTCAGTAATCCTCTGTATAGGAAAAACGAAGTCCCACTCGGAGACTGCCGTCTAAGAGTATGACATCAGTGCGTCATGCATATGCGCGCTGACTCACCTCCCAGGCTAACACAGAGCATGTAGGAGTGCAGGGGGCATGTCAGACTGCCGAGCAGTCCAAATATCCATGCCCCTGCAAGTGCCTAAATCTGCAAATGTCAGCAGATATGAGCGAGTCAGCTCAAATGTGTATACCCCAAACACTACACTCCCCCACATTCAAAAGCCCTGTACAAATGAAACAAAATGTAAAACAATTTTCTTTTATTATTATTCACGATATAGCTGCCCGTATTTGCACATGTGTGCACGGGTGTGTGCATTGCTTAGCTACAGTTAATACAGGATAATAAACTACTTATATGCAAATTAAGCCAAATAGCAATAGTGTAGTGGTAGAGCCTTCACACAAACAGGAGGCATTCCCAGTTCGAGTCCCACCACTCCCCTTTCCATTTTCTGTAGGAAATCCGTGCATAAAAATAATTCCTGACATTTACCTTTTAAATTTTATTAAAATGCATCAAAATGGCCTATGTAGTAGTGAACGATATTCTAAATATATATAAGAAGGTGAAACTGTCATGCATACTAATGAATGCATAAGTAACCTATCTTAAGCAATGTGAAGCACTGCTAAGCAACGTTTACCAGTATTAAGCACTTTTAAGAATAATTGCCCATAGCTAAGCACTGGTTTAACTAGCGCAATAGCTTTGTGCGGAGCTGCGCATTGCTCCAACTAGCGCAAACCATGTGCAAAGCTGCGCACCGCGCTAACTAGCGCAATGTTGGGCAACGTCGGTAAACGTAGAGCAATGTTGAGCAAAGTTGAGCAAAGTCGGCTAAACACAGCCACACCCCCCTAGTCGGTCAGGCCAATACTAAAATAAAAAAGCAATGACAGGTCTCAAACCCGGGATAGTGTACACCATAATCACAGTACTGATCCACTAAGCCATGACAGCATTTGATGTTCATGGACTGTCAACACACATATACATATGAATCAAAGTTTACCCAATGCTAAGCAGGTGTGCACCCAGCTGAGAACTTTCAAATCTGGCCAATCACAAATAAGTGTGGGAAATGAGGCATATTTAAGCTCCATAGGTGGGAATACTCGGCATAACTGGTTGTAGCTCCCATCTGCAGGCAGCAATGGCTGGTGTCGGAGAGAGCTCTCACTTCCGAGCGCAATGGTGGGGCATTGAGGAGTCAAAAGTGATGGTTTGGCTCCTCGTCCATCATCATGATGCTAGACTCCTGGAGGGCCAGTTCCAGGGCACGGAATACAAAGTGGAGGCCTGGAGCCATCTCGCACATGAACTCACCAGTGCCACAGGCATCCCTCGAACTGGTGAGCAGGTTAGACATCACCATGCAGACCTGAAGAGATGCAAGCAGGACCAACTGAACCAATGGATACAGGAGGCCCGTGGGATGCAAAATGCCTCACTACTAAATAGGTAGCTATGGACTGGAGTATGTAAAAATTGTTAGTGCAGTTGATAGTATGGATAGGTATATGTCTCGATATCACTTCATTTACTTCACAGCTGCAGGTATCTGTGTTGCGAATCAGCAATCCTATGCAGATAGGCTGCTAAGGTTGCACCACCAGGCAGGTTAGTCATTTTTCTGCATGTACTGTTATATAAAATAAGTGAGAGAGCCTGACTAAAAGTGTCTTAGCCCAATAATAAAGGTACAATAAGGCTTGAATAACCTCTCTGCATGTACTGTTATGTAAAATAAGTGACAGAGCCTGAAAAAGAGTGTTGTAACCCATTAATAAAGGTATAAGTCCTGAATTATTTCTCTGCATGTATTGTTATATAGAACAAGTGAGAGAGCCTGAAAAAGAGTGTTGTAAACCATAAATTAAGGTATAATACATCTTGAATAAGATGTCTGCATGCACTGTAATAACAAATAAATGAGAGAGCCACTAGAAAAATGTGTCAGTCAGTGTCTTTCGGCTTTTCCCGGTTAGGGGTCGTCACAGCGGAAATCCGGTCCGCTAATGATTGGCAGTAGATTTTTATGTGCCAAGTTGCCAGCTTTGATGCACAGCCTTCAACGAAGGTACGCCCATTCACGCATGTCTCTACACAGAAGATGCTCTAGCTGAGAATCGAACGGGACAATGTCTGACTGTGAGGCAACAATGCTACCACTAGAAAAGTGTGTAATGTAATGTAATTAATAAAGGTATAACTCCTGTAGTGTGTCCGTGTCACTTTCTTTGAAATGTTGATGTACTCTTGCAGTATAGAAATAGTAGTGTTGTATTAAGCGCTGTCAACCCACACTTGGTTAGGCCCATAGAAAGAGGACGAAGGGAGTGCCAGTATCTCTTAAGCATATATACAGTCCTCAACTGTAGTTTCAAGCCTGGCATGTATAGGTAAATCTGGCACATGAGTAGCTTGTAATTTTGTTCACCAGAAATGTCAGTGTGCTGCTAGAAATGTAGAGGGCTGTTAAAATATAACTGATAATGTCACCTGAACACATCCAGATATGTAAACATATGGATATAAATAAAATATATAAATACGTAGCAGTAACATCTGCATCCTGGACAGTTTGTATATTAGATACAGGTCAGGTACATAAGGAACTAGCAAAACACATCCCACAATGTAATGGACATTGTCTAGTGTAATGATACATGTAGGGGATATATACCTGCAGTCAATAGGAATGCAGTGTAAACTATTAGTTCATATAAGTTGTTAATGGAGGTATCTTTTTACACCCTACTGTATGTGCATAAACAATGCAATTCCACACCTCAATGGGTATGTGTAATCTCAAAATATTTGTTGGGGCATATGTCCTATTGGTTCATAAATATCTGCATTTACTTTGATGCATGTGCCCTGTTCAAACACCACAATCCTGGTGGCCTGTTGCCACCAATCACTCCTGCATGCTGTTGGAATGTCCACTGTCGTTCTATATATATGCATGTGTTATGCTTGCTGTTCAACTGTTGGAACTCTGGTGTGCTGGGTTAATGGGAATATTACTGCATGCTGTTACAACTAATTTGGAATGTTGTTGGCTATATTGTAATTAAATTCACCTAAACACAGAATGTATGGGAAGGCCGGTCCCAGCAGACCCACCTGTCCCACCTCAGCTGGCGATGGCACCTGGCACCAGCAGGTCCGGTGCCCAGCCCGGGACCTCCTCCTCCATTGGCTCTGTGCCACCTTTGGGTGGAAGGGCTGCAGAGGATGGGGCTCATCCCACGTGCAAGCATGGCCAGAGGAGGGCCACCTGTCACCCTCCGAATGGTCTGGGCTGTGGTGCGTAGGGAGATGAAGCGTTCAGTCGCTGATCCCCTACACCAGCTCAAGGCAAGAGTGGCACGACTCACGGGTGAGCCTGCCCCTCCTATGCAGCCCCCAGCACAGCCACCCTCTGAGCTGTGAAGGTGCAGTGGTGACTGCCCATGGGTGGGGATCTCAGTTCCACTATTGCCATCTGTGGGCTCATGGGCTTGCGATTTCCAAACATCCTTCCCCGTCAATGGTGTTCACCCACCCCATGTGTCATATTCCGCCCCTGTATGTGTCTTGTTTGTCTTGTCTGTTTACCTCCCCAACCTACCTCCCAAAACATACCTACTTCCCCTACCCCACATTCCACTCTCACCTGAAAAAAAAATGGGCAATCTGCTCCCATAAAAAAATTATGCCCCATACATAGCTGCCCATTTTGCACAAATGTCCTCTGGACACAGAAACTGAAATTCAATTGGCAGTACAATATACTTTGTTGTCTTCACCCCTCTCTCAAGGGTGGAAGGTTTCAAAATTCCCTCCAAATTACTAGTATATGCACAGCTGTTACTGTTAAAGATATGGGCAACTATGGACCTTCCCTAAACCAGTCCTGCACATCCCAAGCTGTTTTCCCTACTGTCTTTCCCTCTTTGTGCCCCTTTTTCACCACTTTCCTATCTCCCCATTTTCTTTTCTTTCAAAGAAATGAGCGCAGGGGTTAGTGGGAGTAAGCACTTTTAAGCAGCAGTAAGCGGGTTTGAGCGAGTGTGTGCATATGTCTTAGCTAAGTATTACTAAGTGTCGCACAAACCCATGCAAACCCGCTTACTACTGCTTAAAAGTGCTTTAGTCACCCTGCATATGAGCGGCCTTGTTCTGCTCAGCAGCAAAATAAAACACCACTGTCAGTCTCGAGCCCCGGATCTTGGACATACTAGACTGCATGAAGTACCACTAGGCCACAGTAGATATACAGCAAGATGTTGGTGAAATATATATATCATGCATCAGAATGTGTGAATGTAAAGGAAAGACAGGAATGCCATAACACCAAACCTGTTCTATGGAACTTTACCAGCAGTTGTGGAATTGCATTACATGACTGTGATAACAGAACCAGACATTCTAGCAGTAAATACTGTTACAGCAGCACTTCACAACCCCCACAGAGTATCATAGCAGGACAATCCCCACCAAAATGTACAAAATACCAGTGTGTTCAAGGTACAGCAAGGATGTATGTAGGCATACTTAGTACTGGAATTGTCCAGTTTCATGAGCATCCTGTGATAATGTCAACAAAATAAAAAGCACAAACAGTGCAGAAGTGAGTACATTAATATCCACAATATAGCTGTTCTCAAACAGTTCATGTGCCAAATGAAAACATCTCAATAACTACATATGTATGGCAGCTAATTGTATAAGTTGTAAAGAAACTCCATACTCCCATGTATCATGTGTTAGCATTTCTAGGGGTGAGTACAATTCTACACTGTCAACTGTGTACTGGAAGTGGCAACATTCAGGTCTGAGTACAACATATAAATAACTGGCTACACCCTTAGCAACAGTTAGAAGAAGTATGCCAACCTTCTGACTTACACAACGGTGTCCACAGCAAACAAGCATGGTCCCCACTTTGAAAATCTGAAAGGGCTATGCCTACCTGACTTAGCAATTTATAGCACTGGGTTGCTATGACAATGAGTACTGCAAGTACCACACAGCAGGCTGCATGCAATTGCCAAATGGTGGCCACCAATTGGTACAGAGGCCATCACATGCACATGTGCAGATATCTATAAAAGCAGTGTGTACTTGCTGTCCACACATGCAGTCATTCCATTGCAGATACGGAGTGAGAGAGAGAGAAAGTGATGTAATGTAAAGAAATATAACTAAAAGAATATATTGAAAACAAATTAATGTACTGACAAAAGAAATTATGTTGAAAAAAATTGGAAAAAAAATATTGAAAAAATATTGAAAAAAAGATATTGAAAAATAAATATTGAAAAAAAATATTGAAAAAAAAATATATATTGAAAGAAAATATATTGAAAAAAAATATTGAAAGAAAAAATATATTGAAAAGAAATATATTTTGAAATAAAAATCTATTGAAAATAAAAAAACTTGAAAAGTAATTGATATATTGAAAGGAAAACATATATTGCAAAACAAATATATCTTGAGAACTGAATTTGGGATATACGACAACAAATACGAACACATACAAAGGAAAGGTATGTAACAGCTATGTATTTACTGGAATGTAGTAGATGTTTATGAAGAGTACTCTACATAGTTTGAATCATCTATATGTGGCAGCAGTACGTATCAATGCACAGATGCCCTGCATAGAGAAATGAGTGTGTGTAGCTGTGTGCAGTGGGATGTGACAGTGACATATGTAGTTCAGCATTAAATGTCAAACATTTGATCCATGTTATCTGTGTTCTGTACAGTAGTGTGCACAATGTCTGTTTGGGGTAGTAGCCCATATGGTTATGGAAACATGGATGTGACAGAGTAACAAATGCATGATAGTCATATTAACATGTAGCTTAGCACTGGCAACAGCTGTACCAAGCTAGTATGCTAATTCAGCATTAGCAGCTATGTATACACCCTCTAATATTAGTGTGTGTTCACATGTGACACATGTTCATGTTGCAGCATGGCCCAACAGGTCAGTCATGTGGTACATGGACTTACAACAGTGTGGTCCTTGTGGGTGTATGGCACACACATATGGAGAGATCTGTCCGTGTCAGATATATTAGCATCTGTACATGTGCATTGAGAAAGGGACATACTGTTTGTGAAAGGTGGATATATATATATATATATATATATATATATATATATATATATATATATATATGTTGTTGAAGGTTGTTATGTGCATATTTCTATGTAGGTTGTAGTGTGTGGCAAACCAGACAGCATACAGTGCTGGTATATGACATGTGGTGGTTAAATGCTGTGGGTATGATTCGTCAGGTTTGCAGTGTTGCAGCCAGTGAGGCCTGCTAAGGCTACATGGGCCAAAACCACCTTCAATGCATTCCATGCAACACTGTGTAATATTATGACATAACTGTATACCTCACAACCTTCCCATACTTGATATTCCCACCATGACAGGTGGACTGTATATGTGCCTATATGTATATCTATATCTACACCAATGGATGTTTATATGTATGTGTGTATATATATATATATATATATATATATATATATATTTAGAGGGAGAGAGAGAGAGAGAGAGAGAGAGACAGGGTCATAATTACTGCAACAGATGCCTGGTGACAAAGCCATGGACTCAAGCTCATTGTTGACACTGCATTGGCATCCCTCCTTGCAAAGACTCAGCACCCATGAACTACCACATAGGTGGTAGTCTACTTAACACCAAAGGTGTGATAATAGACCATGGGACACAGGTGGACAGTAGTCTCCCCTTTGATAGTCACAGTGCCACACTAGTCATGTAATCCATCTACGTGGAACATGTCATCACATAAGGTGTGTCATCCAGGGAAATATAGGTCAGTGTTCCCCTCTACTCCACACACATACAATCCAGTATAGAGTACAATGCCCCATGTGGTATGTACCTCACAAGACATCTACAGCAAGTGGAAAGGACACAGACATACCTCACAAAGAGTAATACTGACGTCAAACAGATGGCCTATGCTGACCGTCCCACAAACCAACAACTAGACTGTGTCGCATACCGCCTACCCAGAGGTGACCTCTGCCTAACATACTAAGCTATGTCAAACCCAGATCTGTTGGACATGCTCCATGTAAACAGATCATAATCTCAATGAGCTACATGCTGTAGGGACCCAAACCCTTTGACCACAATAAACAGCACATGCTGGAGGGATAGATTCCTATCTCAGAGACATCCCATACTCTGGAACAAATCAACTATCCATAGCAAACAAAGCTCCTAATTAGCAGTCATCATAAATAATCCTGGAGATTGTATGGGAGATAGTGAATACACCCAGGCAATCACCTCAGTGTCTCTGCTTGACAGGGCCACGTGAAATGTAATTAACTGTGTGTCAAAGGCCAGGGTAGCATATGGCTAGAGTTCTACAGGCCCTAGGGTCAATAGCCTCTTACCTACCTATGAAGTGATACACACCCACATGTACTTGTTGCAATAATTGATATGTAAGGTTGACTGAGTGTGATGGTGAATGTGTTGGTGAATGTGTCAGAGTTCGGTATATGTGTGATAGCTTAGTGGGAAACTGTTTCTGTCATGGTATTATTTGTCCTAGCTGTGATCCCAGCAAAAGATGTGTATGCAATTGCTAGGCAGAAAAAGCAGTATGCCATATGGTCTGACGTAGTCCCTTGTTGTCGAATGGGGTGTCCCATTGTAGGCTAAAGTAATACATGTATGCTTATTGAGTGTTACTGCTGGTGAATCCAATTCCTGTATGAACTGTAGTACTACCTGAAGCTGTATGCCTAAACAGAACAGTATGGTGTACGTGCATATTTATTGGAACCACTGTTATGTGTGTTCCCTGTAGTCCTCACAGATTACATACCTCAGGCATAAGGTCTGGTAACTACTGACACACAGTACTGTAAGGTACACAGGTAAAGGTCACCTGGGTTGCCATACCTTTGTGTCTGGTATGTATGTCTGCTGTGTGTGTGGGTATGCCTGTACCATGGCCTCGGTCATATGTCTGTTACGGGATATAACTGCGTATCTAGCAACATGTATAGTCTAGTACAGCAGTATGCCACCTATATTAATGAATGTGCACATATGTTAGGCAGGGGTCTGCCATCAACGACTAGTGTGGTATACAGGTAATACTGTCAGTGGACTTTACATTCATTGCAATGGATTACATATTTCATGATGCATTAGCATGATATATACCTCCTGTGGTTAGGTCGTGCATTGTGTCACATACAGTGTGCCATGTACTGTTGTATAGCCTTACATACTGTTTTAACTTTGTTGCTGTGCAAAACATGTTTTGATATATAGAGTGTGCCAGGCACTGTCAGGCATCTGTGGGTTGAAAACTGATATGTGGTATTGAAAGTGTGTATCTTCTGACAGCCAATAGGTTGCTATATATGGCTGTTAATTGATATCTGTATTTTAGAATGTTACGTGTGCCACATGATGTGCTCACACATATTGTTTCATTGTCTTCCAGGGTAATGTCCCACCATCGTAATCCTGCATATAGCACGGCTGAGGAAGAAGCCATCACAGCGAGCCTGGTGCACCACTATGTGCTGCTGTTCTTCAGAACTAGCTAGGACCAGCATGAGCGGACTGCGCTGTGGCAAGATCTTGTCCGTAGGGTAAATGACATAGGCATGCATAACCAGACATATGAGCAGGTATGCAATTACTGCAGTGATTTAATTAGACATGTCCGGTAGCATGCGTCTGATATCTGCAGACAACAGCTTGCCACAGGTGGGGGGGTAGCCATCCATCCCCCCTTACCAGAGTGGAGGAGCTGCTCCTGAGCCAGGTGGCTCCTGGCCAACAGCAACCACAACAAGTAACATGCATCATCATGGAGGATGGAGCCACCCAGCAAGTTGACATGGAGCGTGCAGGCAACATGGCATAGCTGTAGAATACTGTCACCTCTATTGGTAGAGCATGCTTATGTGAGATGTGTACTGTGTAGGTAGACAATGTGGTGCCTAGTGTTGTGCAATACTAATAATTAGGAATGTAATCTGTAGGCCTGTGACTGTCAACCGTTGTACTACTGTGAGATTAAAAACACACAGTAGCAATGCCACAGATGTTGCCACTGACAAAGTGTCTGATATCCTTGTAGGTCCCTCTGGTGTGACAGCAAGGCAGCAGACCCATGCTGGTGAGTGTGTTATACCTTTAATATTGCTAATTAAATGTGCATGCCATAGGTGAGGTGTAGGCCATGTACATGTAACACACCTACGCATAATTCATGCTGTGCATGTTTGCTGTGAGACTATGCACATCCTAGTAACTTGGGTAGCTGCCTAAAACACATACAATACACAGAGCATCCCACACAATTGTAGCAACTCTGTAGTGGACATTGGATAGGCAGAGTCAATACACATGCACACAACATACACACCTTTGTCATACACAGTACACGTTAACATGCTACACATGGTGTATTCAGACACCCACTGTAAGGTCACACTACAGTATCCCAAACCTCATCCACACAGCACACATAATATACCTGAGGGGTAGATGCCTGACATGTGGCTGTGTGACACTATTCAACATATAACACATTCATGTTAGGCAATGCTCCCTATTGGGCACCTCACAAACTCATGTAACAACTGGCCGTGAAATGGTGAATGTAGCCATGGTACTGCAGTTCAGGTACAGCACGCTTTGTGCTGGTCTGGCACACATTAGTAGCCTTGAGTGACCACATGATGCTGCATGATGTTGGCTCATGGTACTACACCCCATCCAGTTACAGTGGCCACAGTACTACACATATCATGCATTGCTACACACCTCAATGTTACGTGAGTGCAGACCTATGCACCTATGCACAATATGCATAGCAATCGCCATTTGTAGAAAGTGACACACATATGTCTTGTAATGCTATAGAGTGTATAGGTCACATGACACACATTGTGTATGTGTGATGTTTCATGTTGCAGTTGTGTGGTAGCATGCCATGTCATGGCTGGCACTGGCATTTCCACAATATGTCCTGCACTCACCATAAACACTGTACAATGGCTATGCTGAGCAATGGCATTCCATCAGGTATACATGCACCACTCATCCTGTGTGTATACATAGCATGCATGTGCTACACCTGTGCCCACAATTATCTGCTAAAGACACAGATGCTCTAATCAGAAATGGATATCTATGTGACACACTGATACACATCCAGCCATGGTATGTATACCTGTGACTGATGGTGCACAGGACATTGCAAGGCTTTTAATACCTACACAGCAATATTGTGTCCATGTGCACATTGCGTTCCAGGGTGAGGCCATTCACTGAACAAAACACACATGCATCAAAGCCATGTATACTGTTATTAGCAAGGGCTGTCTACACTCACACTGCATGCTGTTGACCAACACACTTCCTGCATGCTCTCACATTTGATATAAATGTTTGGCTTGTGATATTGTACCCCAACATCACACGCTATTGAGTACGTTTGGGATTGCTGTTGGTGAGTGTGTGTGTGTGTGTGTGTGTGTGTGTGTGTGTGTGTGTGTGTGTGTGTGTGTCTGTTTTCGTGAGGAGTGTATTTGTGTGCATGTGTTCATGTGTTCATGTGTGCATGTGTGCATATGTGCATGTGTGCATGCGTGCTGACATCATATACAGGTCGTAAAGTGTGTTTCCTGTCTTTCTCTCACAAATAATGATTTTGGGCTGGTTCAATGCAGCAGGGAAACTGATGTCACTGAGCATGATATTGATAATGATGATAGGTGTGTTGAGGCACAGGCATGTTTGCCAGGGTCTATTGCTGGGCCACCAATCAACATTACACAAGTGTCCACCCCATCCATGCACACAGTCATACTGCCAATACATCCATCACCAATGCCCTTAGCAGAGGGACAGCGTACAGTCGGCTTTGGCCAGGACAGTGTGGTATCCATGGCACATGCATCCCGATGCAGCAGCCATACCCAGATGTCTGGAAGGGTACCACATAGGCAGATGTCCAGGGGTTCTCATCGGAGCACTGCTGCCCATCATGCCACTGGCAGACGTGCCACAGGTCTTACAACCTCATGCATGTTCCAGGCTGTCATGGAGGCACAGGCACGTATGGAACGGTACACCAGACATGGACTGAGGGCACAGAGGGCACATAACACTGCCATAATAGACAGTATCCGTGACCTTGCTGGTGTCATCCATAATTACACTGAGGTCACCGATAGATGTTGGGGAGAGACATTATATGTCCTCCGCAATGTCATGTCCATGTGTCAGGACAGTGCGGGACAGTTGAGTCGTCAAAGTGGACGTATGCCAGCAACATCAGCAGCTGGCAGTCACCACAGATGTCCCTCAAGCAACAGCCGCTTCCATAGTGCCAGTACCAGCCCCAGCAATGTTGGGGGTGGGCTGTCCATAGAATGTCTTAGAAGACCATGTGCACATGGCTCTGGACAGTCCCAGCAGGGCCTGGGTCCAGTGTACATCCATCTACCTCTGGGGATAGTGCACAGTTTGGATTGGTACATGATAGTGTCAGCATCACCCCGGACAGGCACAGGTACCATATCCATGGCCAGAGATGGTGATCTGCAAAGCCTCACAGGTACAGTCTGTGGCTGTCCCACAAATACCCGTATGTGGCAGCCACATGGTGGAACTGTGTGCATGCAGACACACACACATATAATCAAGACACCTAGGGCTAACACATACCCACACACATTACATCAACACTGGCCCATACCAGTATTCTTGCCCCTCACATACACACACACACACACACACACACACACACACACACACACACACACACACACACACACATACATGTCGATTGGATGGCTCACTGTAGGCCTCTGGCAGACCAACAACATACCTTGTGCATATGATGAAACCCGTGCCATCTCCTGTCATCTGTGGCATCGATGCAGGAACAGGCTACCATGGTGCTGATGCACAGGGTGTCTTTATAGCAGTATAGCAATGTTAGCATGTTGTCAGCAGTAGAGTGTAATGATATGCTTGAAGGTGTAGCTGAGCAGGCATGATGCATTAAAGCTATGATTGTCATTGTAGTGTTGTTTACACCAGTGTTAGTTCCAATTGTATATTGTCAGCCCACGTGCCACTTGGCTGATGTGTGCAGTATTGGCAGCATGTGTTAGAGAGTGGACAGTATGTGTGGGATGTGTGTAGCATATATTTGCAGGTGTACAGTTGTGAAAATTGTGGAGGTGCACTGTCTGCATGTACGTGCATAGTGGACACATGGGCAGGGTGACATGCTCTGTATTACACAGTAACACTCCATAGTTTCTTTTGGTGGTCAGTATGCATTGTACTACACACATTTTGGAACCTGACTACACATGTGTGTATGACATGGTTTGACACTGTGCTGTGGGTGATACAGTTACTATCTGTCATTGTTTTGCATTCTCGTAGTATACATGACTTCAACAGCCTGACCATAACCAACTGTTAGATGATGTCTTGACAACTGACACACAGATGTAGGACACACAGCAACATTTGGATTCTTCAGGTACTATACTATGCCAGTAACCAGTGGTATTCAGCTGCACTCATTACTGAGACCACTCCTGTTCGGCATATGACTCTCTTAGGTACAAGCAATCACAGTAGGGATATATCTGTCCACGTGTGCTAATGCATACTGTGGCCTATACTGCATTCTCCAGATGACACACACATCCTCCACAAGGGTATCATACAGACAGATACCTGTTGTCAAACCCATGCTGTAAAGCTATAGGCCAAACTAAGCGTAGTCATCCACCTTTACGGAACATAATATCCCCACAGTACCACATAGGTAGTAGCCACCGACATGATGAACAGGTACCGATGTGTACATGTAACCTAGTGTTACGTCATCTCTCCTTTGATAATCACATTCCCTAAGGTATTTTGAAATCACTCGGTGGATCACATAAGCAATAAGGGGTCTGCATGCATGTCCACAAAGGTTGTTGTACCCCTATAATGCATAGTCATCATTGACAGACTCTGCTGCATTTGAACAGGTCTGACATATACCTCGGCCATAAACCCTCACTCACACAATTCAATAGAAACCGTAATGAGTGTGTGTGACACGGATGACCTAGGCCAGGCATCACTGCAGTGGCTGGCCTTGTCACAAGCATACAGATGTGACTTAAGGTCTGTGAAGCAGCAGCACAGTTTGGCAAAGATGACAACTGTGTACTTGGATAAAGCAAAGTTCCCACACATGCAATAATTGAGGTAACATATACGTATATGTATTTGCCTCACAGCTACCTCACATGTGCAATGCCTACTGATATATCATACGGTAGTAAAAGCAAAACCACCAACACATTGACCAACACTGTCACACGCATAGAGCACACACACTCACCAAGTGCAGGATTCAAACCCCTACCTAACTACTTCATGATACTAGAGAGTACACATCAACACGTCGTGCTATACACATTACTATGAAGTCTCTTTTCCACAGGTATATTTGTAGGATGGTGACATCATCAGACTTGACAAAGATTGGTTTACCACTTTTCAGGTGTATTACTACTCTCCTAAAAGGTTGCTCCTTCCCAAGAAGACCACACACAAACACACATACACACAAACACACACACACACAGTTGTCAAGTGCAGGATTCAAACCCCTACCTACCTTATGATATTATAGGAGTACGCATTAACACGACACGCTTTACACATTACTGGGGGTTCTCTTTTCCACAGGTATATTTGTAGGATGGTGACATCATCAGACTTGACAAAGATTGGTTTAACACTTTTAAGGTGTTTTACTAGTCTCCTAGAAGGTTGCTCCTTCCCAAGGAGACCACACACACACACACACACACACACACACACACACACACACACACACACACACACACACGCGCGCGCTTGTCAAGAGCAGGATACAAACCCCTACCTAACTACTTCATGATACTAGAGGAGTATGCATTAACACGACACTCTATACACATTACTGGGGGTTCTCTTTTCCACAGGTATACTTGTAGGATGGTGACATTGTCAGACTATACAAAGTGGATTACATTAGGTGACATTAGGTGGATTACATTGAAGGAATGTCTAAACACTTTGGCCATGTCATCATCAAAGGGGAGTTTATATTTCTACCTGTGTCCCCAGGGCCATAATGACTTTCTCCGTGCATACTGGATTGCCACCTATGTGGTAATTTGTGTGCACTTTGTTATATCCAAAGGGGATGATTATGCATTCTTTGGCATTCAGCTTGAGGGCATTGTTTTGACACCGGGTATCTGTCTCTGTAAGACACTTCTGGAGGATGTCTGTGTTAGCCATACAGTTGATTATGGACCACAGTTACCATTCATCTGCAGACCTGTTCAGCCATACACCTCCCATGCTTGCCTGTACCTCTGAGCCATATCTACTGAACAGGTGGGGTCCCAGGACCAAGACCTGTGGGATGCCATTTGTGACTGGCTTAGAGTTGGACATGGCACTAACAATTCTGAACATGTGTGTTTGATCTGTGAGCCACCTGGCCACCCATCCTGTGACATAGCTGTTAATGTTCCAGCTGGTATGCTTGTCCATGATGACAGAGTGGGGAATGGTGTGGAAAGTCCTTTGTGAGGTCCGGGTGGGCTGTGTGGACTACTTTCACCTCCATCTATGTCCTTGGTAACTGTTTGAAATAAGTCAACTATGTTTAGGAGCCAGGATCTGACTTTAACAAGGCGAAGTTGTGGAGAGTCCAGTGTCTGGAGGTCTCCAATGTCTCTGTTTATGGGTTCCATGACAATTTGCTCAATAGCTCTGCAGACCAGGCTGAGTAGACATATTGGGCAATGGTGTCCATGTTCTGTTGTGGCACCCCCTTTGTGGAGCTGGATGACTGTTTGTGTATGCCATTCTTTGGGTACATAGCCTGTGGTATGCTTGTGTCTGGACAGTGAATGTAGGTGAGGGTCTAGTTCCTCATGGGCCTAGTGTAAGACACAGCCTGGGACACCATCCAGTCACACTGATGCTGTGTTCTTAGCTTTGGTGAGGGCTGTCTTTACCTGCATGTCCATGATGTCTGGGGCTCTGCATCCTTCTGTGATGGACACAGGCCCTTTTGGGGGTAATGGGCGGGAGTTTACACTGAACTTGTCCCCCTGGATGTGGGCAATGAAAGTTGGTTTGTTGTATTTCTTTCCTTTTTGCAGTAGCTGACAGCATATTTGGAAGTTGACACCTACATGTCTGGTATAGCTACCAAAGGCTTTGTGGTTGTTATTCTTACATTCCTTGGCTATTTGTCTTTAGAAACTGTCCTTGGATTATTTTATAAGCGATCATTGTTTCTTCCTGATAATGATCAGTGATGCCTTTCCTTTAGTGAAGTTGACTGTATCATGTGTTCATTTCCTCCTTCTGGTGTATAGCTTATTTATGGGCAACAACCACCTGACTGTTGTCCTATTTTTGTAGGAGTGCATCTTGGTTTTATTTGTGATGTCTCATTCCATGCATCCCTGTAGATGCTCATAGGATGCACTTGTAAATGATTCTGTAGATTGTATACCATTATCCTATAGCAAAAGGGCTTTGGAACGCTCCACTTTGGTCTTGGAAAGTGTGCAATTTGCTTTTGCAAATGTCTTTACAGTGGTTTCATTGACTGGGTGGGGGGGCCGGATGTGGATGTCCAGTGTGATTACTTCATGATCTGATATTACCAGCAAGGGGTTTATCTCTGTAGTGGAACACTGGTACCCCATGTTGGTGATGATCATGTCCAGTATGTTGTCACCTCTAGTGGGCATGGTGACCAGCTGTTCCAGGGTGTTAGGGTTTTTAAACTCTAGGAAACATTGGGTGAAGGACGTTGCACATGAATAATTCCACCACTCACTGTTTGGGTAGTTGTAATCGCCTCATATAATGGTGATTGATAGGACCTTTATACTTTCCACTGTTCTCCGGAATACTGGGAGAGGTTCCTGAGACAAGGTACGTGATGTGTAGCAGGCTACAATCAGATGGGCAGCTTTGGCCAGTGTTAGTTACACTTGCATGGTCTCCAAGGCCTCATGCTGTACCACTTACCTGAAGGTGTGGGTATCCATAAGGTAAATGGGTACACCCCTTCCTTTTGTATTTCACTCGTGGTTTTGGGTCCAAAGGTTGGAGGGATTGTGAGTGTTTTACGTGGAGCGTATCCAACAGCTCTGTGTTTGACATAGCTTTGTATGTTAGGCAGTAAACACCTCTGAGTAGGCAATATGCAAGTGAGTATGGATGGAGCATTTTGAGATGGTCTGTGTATGGCATGTATTTCAGGCCGCTAATGCTCTTTGTGTGGTATTGCTGCTGGCTTTCCAGTTGTTGTTGTCTTGTGAGGTACATAGCAACAGTGGCATTGTACTATATTATAGTTCCAGTGAGTGATGAGTAGAGGGGAACATTGTCCTCTTCTATTCTGCATGAGACACATTTTGTGATGAGGTGTGCCATATAGGAGGGTTTCCTGACTACTGTGGGAATGTGATTATCACAGTTGTATCCACTGTCCACCTGTGACCCAAGGTCTCTTGTCACACTTTCAGTGTCAAGTATACTACCACCTCTGTTGTATTTCTTGGCTACAGAGTTTTTAACAAAGGGGATGACAATGCAACTTTTGGCATTGAGCTAGAGCCCATGGCTTTGACAACAGCCATCTGTCTCAGTGAGGCCCTTTTATAGGATATCCACATATTTTGTGTTTACAATTATGGTTCCTGGTTTGCAGTCCTCTGGAAACTTCATCAGCCACAGACCTGCCATGTTAATGTTTACTTCAGGGAAGTAGATACTACACAGCCTGGGAAGTTATCTGGTCCCATGGCTGCTGTGATACTGGCTTTGGAGAGTGTTTATTACCTGTGCGGCCATGATGACAGCAACTTTGCAGTCTTCCATTATAGAGATGTGCTCTTTCATGGTTGAGAGGAGGGTAAAGTTAACAGTGATCCTATCTGCCAGGATGTTGGCAATATCAGTTGACTCTGTACATTTACTGCCATTGAGCTGTAACTCAGAACAGATCTGAGTGTAACCATGACATGAACCTGTCTGTTGGGCAGAGATCTCCTGAGTTGACAGTATGCAACATAGTACAGATTGGGTTACATTCAGTCTTGTTGCATGGGGTGACTATTTGAGGCCAGTAATCCTCTTGTTAAGGTACTTCATTGGTTTTTCTAGCTGCTGAACTTGCCTAGTTGGAGTCATCGCAAGTGTGTTGTGGTACTCTCTGACAGGTCTGATGACTGCTGAGTAGTGGGAACCTCCTTTGACCTACATGCACAGACCTTGGCAGTTTGTGTGAACACATAGCATGATTTTCCAACAACTTTGTGAATGTGTTTCTGGAAGTAGAGATGACTATCCACATTTGTCCATAGATCCCTTATTATCACATCCATATTTAGCCCAGTATGACCTTTCACTATGTTGCTGCCTGCCATTTGCTTTGTTTCTTTAAGTGTGTGAGCATGCCCAGTATGACCTTTCAGTGTGATGCTGAATGGAATCCACTACATTTGTTGGAGTGTGTGAGCATGCCCAGTACAGACATTTACACTATATGTGTATGGAAAATCAAGTTGTATTTTTACAGCAGGGCTCACCTTTGTGTCACAGATCAACAGGGATCATGCTGTGCCTGCAGGGCTTCCATGCAACACTTTGCATAGACTTATCAACATTTTGACATAGAGGGGGACAGCTATTCTTTGTACATTTCTACCAGGGGGCACACCTGATTGTTACTGTGGGTGTACATAGGATGTGGGTTTCACCTGACACTTATACACATTTGCTATGCCTGCACTGCTATGTATAGGACACCATTTCAGTCTGTACTGTCGCCTGTCATAGTGGCTTGAGGCATACCACTGTACTACAGATGTTGGCATGCAATGTCACATATATTACACTACGACTTCATAGCCTACATAACCCACATCTCACCGCCTAGCCTGATGTTCTCTGTCTGCATAGGCGTGTGGGGGAGGTTACCCATTTGCCTCTTTAGGGGCATGATACTGCATTTTTTTGTGTTTGCATTAGTGTACAATTGTCCTGCTGTGTCTGTGCCATTGAAATGCTATCATGGCTTAGTGGGTCAGTACTGTGACTATAGTGCACAGTATCCTGGGTTCGAGCCCTGTCATTGCTTTTTATTTTCATGCTGGGCAGACCAGACTGCTTAAGGAACAGTAAAGCAGATATGAGCATGTTTAACTGACTTTGCTCAACTTTGCCCAACCTTGCCCAACATTGCTCAACATTGCCCGATGTTGTGCTAGTTGGCACGCGCAATTTTGTTTACATATACTAGATACTGGCAAAAGCTGCTTAGCACTGCTTTATATTGCTTAAAACATGGCAATCATGCCTCAGGTGGTGCTGCAAGGCTGCCTATGTCGGATGCACATATTACACTCCCTATACGTATTTGGAAACAGGTAGTGTCAAGTTAGGCATCCCTATTATCTTATGTGCGAGTCAGAGGGAGGTATCATTTCCAGGGTTCCTACTGAGCCAGTGTATGTGCTATGTGTTGCCTCTTTGCCAAGGCCAAGGCATACTGGGCATGTCTCCTTCTGCCTACTGGGGCAGGCTCAGGTTGTTCCTCATCCAAGTCACGCTGTGCCTGTACAGACCTTGGCAATGGTGGGGGGCTGTTTGGCCCTGCCCCATGCTGTTTCTGCTGTAGCTTTTTTTGCAGGATCATATTGTGTAGCATGGCACATACTATGACAATTTGGGTACATGTAGTTGTTGAGTACTGCAAGGCTCCACCAGATGTGTCCAGGCAACGGAACCATGACTTGAGCATCCCAAACACACGCTCGATTACATTTCGTGTTTGTGCATGTGCCTCATTATGGAGTTCTTGTTCAGGGGTGTGTGTGCATTTCTGATGGGTGTCATCAGCCACGGCTCCAGTGCATATATAGCATCCCCCACTAAATGACCATCAGGGATGTCCCCATTGGCAAATGTCTGGTACAGCTGTGACATATGCCAGATATGGGAATCGTGGTAGCTTCCAGGGCAGCCAGCACACACATTCAGTATTATGTCCTGGGCATCACACATGACCTGGCAGTTGATGGAGTGGAAGCCCTTGCGGTTGATGTAGGCCCTACCCAGCTCACTGGCAGGTGCTTTGATGTGTATGTGCGTGAAGTCACTTGCACCTACTGCCTCAGGGTATTCCGTTATTTAATGGAAGAGATGCATGTTGCTGGCCAATACCTCACGGGAATTGGGAAAATATACATGATCACCGACATGTGCTGACATGGCATTCAGGATCTGGTGCAGTACCCTGGATTCTGATGCCTGTGAAATCCCCATCATATCACCAGTTGGTCTCTGGAAGGTACCTGTTGCTAGTATTCTTAGGCCAACACATACCTTGGTTTCCACTGGGATGGGTTCCCTCTGTTGGTTCTGTGTGTGATGCATGGCCTGCACAGCTCAACAATATGCTGCAGGAGGTCTCTGTCCACTCTTTAGTGCTCCACTATCTCCAGCTCATGTAGTCCCTGATAGGTTACCCTGGGTCTGTACACTCTTCTCCATCTCCTCACTGTGGGTTGTTCAGCAGCATTCGCAATGGCACCACCCTCAGCATGTTGCACATGTCACCTTATAATAGCAATGGCAGCCCCTAACATTTTTGTCTCAGTTAAACTTTTTAAGTTTTCAAGTTTTCACTTCTCTTTGTAGACTGCAGTGTTGCAGTGTTTCTGAGAAAAGCATGGGGGAATGTTGTTTGCAGAGTTTTAAGTGCTGGGCTGGGCTAGGCTAGTGTACTGCCTGTGTAATTGGCTGATTCTGACTGATTTCACCTGGCAGCTCTGCTAGTTCTCCTTGGTTAACTTCCTACTACTTCCTTTCCTTCGTTTTCCCATTTCTGTTTCCACAAGGGGCAGTGCCACGCAAACAAGAGGAAACACGCACACACGAGTGCACACAAGCACACACGCACGCACACAGCCTTACACAGGCTTAGGTGGGTGCACATTCATGCATACAGGCTTAGACAGTCTTACACATGCTTACACGGGTGCACACATGTGCACACAGGCTTAGACGGGTTTACAGGCACACACGGGCGCACACAGTGTAAGCAGCTTTGCAAGAAACTTCAGTGATAGCCATGGCGTACACCTTCGGTTTCTGGGTTTCAGTTTAGACAACTGTAGACATGCCTCTTCCAGTCCTGAGTACCTCACAGCAAACACATGCCACTCTGCTCCAATAAGCTTACAGTCTTTTTGATGCATACCCTCTCATGATGCCACCTATCTTCTACTCTGTTACTCCCCTAATCCTACTCTTACACTGTAGGGACATGGTTCACATGGCAGGGAAATTTTGGATTCATTATCCTTATACTCATTTGCATAGAATTGCCTACTAATGCTTGGTTACATCTCTCAGACTGAGCTTCCCCCCTTAGCAACCACTACTCAGTAGCCATGCTGTCTTCAGCCTGCCATTCACCTGCATGGCAGATGAATATTTTGAATAAAATACCTATTTGTGGCTTTTTATTTTTTGTTTTTAGGGTTTTTAGAGCAACGCACATTTTTGCGGCGCTGCGCTACGCTTAAACATCAGAGATTGAGGGAAAAAAAATTATTTTTTTATTATTTTGCAACGGATAAAAATGCCAATGGCCGTATATTTGGCCCTTGGGATGCTTCCTCAACTGGATGCATCCTTTATTTGGAGCTGTCATAGCTCCGTTTTGCTATTTGCAGAGCGGTACTCAGTTGCCAACCGAGTACATTTCTGCAAATAACACTACTCTTACTCGGACAGGTTAGTGTTTCCTGGATCGCAAATTTACCTCATTTGCATAGCTTTCAGCAGCAAATAAGGTAATTTGCATAAATAACACTGTCTGTGCAAGAGTCGTTTTAGGAGCTCTCTTGCATGCCTCTGCCGGCTGTTCCTGGACTGCTCGGCAGACATGTTGGCTGGCTGGAGTCTTACTCTACTGTTAGACTCCGTGCAAGCCTTCATGAATCCGGCCCACTGTTATTTTTATTCATTTATTTATTGGCTAACCAAATTACCTGCCATAGGCATTGCCTATTTACAAAGGGGACTTGGGATGCAAAGCTGTGCTGGAAATACATAGCATCAAAACAGATAAAATACAGGCAAAGTAAAAGCTGACAGCAGCAAGACATTAACTGTATTACAAAAAACACTGGATAAGAAATTAACTTTAAATGCATTAATATGAAATATAAATTAAACAGGTTATGAGCAGATGCACTATGCTTTTATACACGAAGTATACCCAGTCCACAATCTGGTAAATTTCACCAAAAACACATAATGGGATGTTTAAAAGAACTTAAAGTATTACTGCATAAACAATATTTGTATAGTCATATCATTAATGCTTGTTTATATGTGCTTATGGAGCAATTAGTATATCTTTTTATACTTTATTGAAATTTTATATACAAGAACATACACATTACCATAATAAAACTATTTACAAAAGTACCAGCATAAATTCTTGCTATATATGTTACTAAAATGTTTTAAATAGGCATAAACCGATAATAGAACATAGATTAATACTTTTTTATTAATGAGTTGTTTTACCCAGTGATTATAATATGTGGTCATTTTGTTTGTTTTAATCTTAGTACTAGACATTTATTTAGGATACTCAGCTGTGACAGCATCTATACATTTTGCAAACAAACAAACAAGCATCTCTTTTTTCGTTTTTTTTTTTTATTATTTTTTTTTTTTTTTAGTTTTTTACTAGGCTATTGGCCATGGAATATCTTTAGAATTCTAGCTATGAGTTCCTATAAGTTTGTTTAGCCCATATAATTTAAATAATACCCCAGAGCAGTCAGAACATTTGCATGTTCCCCCTTTCCTTAAGGGACAAGGGTACTTCTGCAGAGATTCATTTGTGGTTTTCAATCCATTCATCCAAATTACATTTGAATAGAGTATGGTAAGTAATTTATAATCTTTTTCCTGGCTATTGTCAATAACGTCCAGAGAAATGAGAATTGAGACTTTGGTATACTGTAGTAACTGGAGCATTAAACACAACCAAAAGTGCATTTAATAAGATTTCATCAGACCACAGTAGCATAAAACATTACATTATTTTCCATAAAAGCTATCATAAACCATATACTAAGAATTTGCTTTGATGGTAGATTTACATTTTCATCAACCAATACCTTACATTTTTGCATAAAATTTCAAATCTATGTAGGATGATAAAGGATGTATATAAATATTTCCCAAAAGAATAATCTCCAAAGAAAATACATTATAGTTTTTAAGGATAGTATATCATTTTATCACTTGTAGTTAAAGATGAGCCACTCATATGGAGAGCAAAATTGCAATAGTTATTCTGAAAACAAAATGCATGACTTTTAATTATTTTATATACTTTGGATAAATATATATCTTACCATTTGTTTCAAGACTATATAGAAAATCTGGAAATAGCTGGATATTCATTTTAATTATATCTGGTATTAAGTCAACTTTAGATATTAAAAACTGTTACTGACTTGCACTATAAGTCAGGGTTTTATATCAAATCATATTTGCCCAATACCATAGTTCCTGTTAAACCCATTAGTATCTCAACATTTGATTCCAATAAATAATATCCCTACTTTTAATTTTAGCATTTTTTTAAGTTCAGACTGTCTTTACATTCTGGTACATAACTGTTACAATAAACAATGTGAAACACTGTTTTATCACCAGGTATTTATAGATAAAAAATTTTAATGTGTTTAGTATGTTGTTTATATAAGTATATGTTGAATTACTGGTGTTTGTAAATAACTATTTAACAAGAACTTCATATTATTATTGAAGGTTTGTATGTATTATATAGTGATATTTCTTCTTTATGTTCATGCATTTTTTTTCCAAATGGATAACAAATTTAATTGACTGGTTTAGTAATTGAAGTTCTAACATAAATTTCTCAATCAGGTATCCTATTCTACCATTTTCCATTCTCTTACATGAAATCCTAAAGCTGTTGTAGAAATACTGTGACTCCATAAAAATTTCAATCATTCTTCCAATTTTTTTTTTTATTTAGGTTTTAGATAATGTATCTAAGATCAAACTGTTTAAACAAACCAGACATGAAAATCAGGTGAACAATAAAGATATCAAATAAAGTTAGATGCAAAAATATAAACAGACAAAAGAGACATTATATAGAATATGTACAAAAGTATAGTATGCAAAAAATAGTATAAAGTAAATTAGAAAATGAATTAAATAGAGAGCAATTTAAATCTAACATTTTGTGATATTTGTTGAATAATCTCAGAAATTATTATATAATATTAAAACGTATATCTTTTATTAAACAAATTTCATTAAATGTTTAATGAATTCTCTAGAAGGATTTAAGGAAGTCTGTAATGTGTAGCATTTATTTATTTGTTTGTTTGACATTTGTTAACCGGGATAGTCCATCTGAGCAAAAGTCCTTTTTCAGTGGAGGCCCGGGGAGAAAAGCTCTACTGTACAAGTAAGCAAGAAAAATTTACAAAAATTGAAGTTGAATACAATATACAATATACAACAATTCAACTGAAATAATGCTTTTAGTTAAATCAACCTACCTTCCATAGGAAAGAATAACTTATTCTATTGATTTATTATTGTTTTAATATTGAATAAAATATTTTGATAATTAATTTTTTACAATTCCATGTAGGAGTGACCTCTAAATATTTAATCTTTTTATTATTCAATTTAAATCCATTATTATTTTCCATCAAATAATTTACCTCTTTGTTTACTAATAAGGTACTAGTTGTATTCTGATTGAATTTTAGACATAAGATCAAGTCAAAAGTATTTCAATGATTTTTGTACTTACTTATTAGCGAAAAGTCAATGATAATTGTTGTTAACAGTATATCGGCAGCAAATAACTGAATTTCTAAAGTATACTGATCAATTATTTAAAATTCTATTTGATTAAATATTTGGCTGGAGACTACTTAAGCAAAACACAAAATAAAAGAGACAAGGGATAACCAAATTTCATGTCCTTCATTATTTTTACTAAATGAGAAATAAAAGAGCATAGTTTAACATATGAAAATGAATTTTTATAAAGATTAATAAGAAATATAAAATTACTTAAAAATCTGTATAGTTTTAAAATTTCCATTAAAAAAGACTAGTTTACTGATCTGATGGCATTATGTAGATCCAGACTAATTAGAGCTCATTCTGGTTTATTGTTATTAGCATAATCATTTAAACTAATTATTCATTTGATGTTATCTTGTGTTTTCCTATTTAATATAAAGCCAGTTTGGTCTTCCTCTATTAAGCTAGGTAGCATATTCTTTAAAATGTATTGGCAAGGATTCACATAACATTTTGAATAAACATTCAGCAATAACATAGGTCTATAAGAAAAGCATAGAGATGGATTTCTCTCATGTTTTAATAAGGGAGAAATTATTGTATATTTCTATGATATATATATGTTAAATGCAGCTTTAATTTCTGTGAATATTTTCTGTAAAACAGAAAAAAAAACATTGAGTGATAATATTTTATATAGTTCAGAAATTATGCCATCATTATGCAACACTATTTTCCTTCAAATTTTTAGTTTGATAATTTATTTTGGGTATAGAAATATTTATTTTTGGTTTTACTTATCCTGTTTGCTCCAAAAAAATAACTATTCTATAGTCTTGTTTAAATAGGCATCAATATTTGTTTCATTTTCGATGCTACTATTTTGTGCATCAATTTTTATCATAGTTTTATTTTTTAACAGCCCAGACTTTCTTCCACATCTGTATAATTCCTATTACTACCAGGATAGATATGCTGTTGATGTGATTAATTCTTTTTTTTTTAGTTTTGCTCTAAGAAATAACTCATGTAAGCCCTTAGAAGTTAAAGAATAAGAATGCAGTATACCTTTTTCTAAACTAATGGAAAGCATATGCTGTACGATCTTTGCCAGTTCTGCATTCATTTTTTTCATATCTAATAAGTATTTTTCTCCTTTTTGTAATTTTAACTATTTTTATCTGTCACTCCTTGTGGTTCCAAAAAGCATTTACCCATTGATTTATCTTACTATTTTAAAAAGATTCCACAAACATATGTTTTCATTCAGTTCCACTCGATAACATCAGAAACTTCACCATTATTATTGAAGTCTAAGAACTGTTATATTTCTGTTAGAAGCCACTCTATAAAATCCTTTAACTTTGTTATATAAATTGGTAGTCTATTAAAATAAGCCAATATGCTTTTATTTATCTTTACTGTAATTGCATTTTGATCTGACGGAAAGCATGTCATCGCCTTTCTGTTTTTTAATTGAGATACCAAATCACTTGAAATATATACCTTCTCAATTATTGTCTGTGTACCAAATTTATAAGAGTAATGAGTATAAACAAAGAAATTACATCATGTATTATGCAGACACTTTGCATATTACATATGAAATCACCTAAAACAGCAATACAGTATATTTCTACATGGCAGAATATGCTAAGTAAATACGTTTTACACATTAAGTGACCTATCTCTACAGAATAATCTTTATGAATATAAATAAGATATGTTAAAACAAGGAAGAAGACATACCCGGGACAGAGCTCACCTAACAATATGTAATATGTGTAGTCCTTGCCTAAAGAATAAAGGGCACTACTTGAAAAGATGTATTATATTTTAGTTGACAACATTTAGAAATAATATTTATTCTCAAGGCCTATATTTTAAATCCTCACAGAAAATGGATAATAGTGTCACAGTGAAGTTCAAAAATATATAGTGCCAAATTCATAAAGGTTACCGTGTGGTCTGTAACTTTCCATATTCAGAGACAGCCCTATCATGATGCTTTAACACAAAGGCATGCAGCATTAGAGTAGGCTGTCTCTATGGTCATGCTAAATACTAATAAGACATTCTGGGGAAGAGGCATATGCTAATTAGGCATGTGGTGCCCCACAGAACTTTCTGTAGTAAGTCATTTATGCAATTGCTCAGCTACATAAATTAATAGGATTGCTCCCAGCAGCTTACATAAATGAACACAGACAAAAGATCATGTTCTTCCATCACTGCAGAGGCAAGTACCAGGGAATTTAGCAGACAGGTATTGTTGGGGTGTGTGTGCATGTCTGTATGTATGGGGCTACAAGTGAGTGTGTGTCAGTCTGTCTCTCTCTGGAATGTCGGAGTAGGGGGTTACTTAGGGGATAGGATACATGCGTGGATGTGCATTTAAGTGGTTGTGTGTGTCTGTGATTACAATAATGTTGGTTGGGTGTGCTGTGTGTGTGTGTGTGTGTGTGTGTGTGTGTGTGTGTGTGTGTGTGTGGGTGTGGGTGTATATGTATGTATGAGAGAGTGTGTGTGTGTGTGTGTGTGTGTGTGTGTGTGTGTGTGTGTGTGTGTGTGTGTGTGTGTGTGTGTGTGTGTGTATGTATGAGAGTGTGTGTGTGTGTGTGTGGGGGGTTGGTATGGGGACTGTCATATCTCCACACTTCCCTAGGCTAATGAGCAAATCCTACAACTTTGGGTATGGCAGGAACACTAGCCATCAGGAATTAGTCTGTAATACTTTGCCTTAACAGCACTTAAATATAAACTGGTCCAGGGAACAGTAGCCAGGAGGAATACTCTGCATATTGTGCCTGAAAGGCACTTAGTAAAAAAATAAAGAGGACGTTGGTCAGGGGTGGGAACACTAGACACCAGGGAGACTACAACTACTATGCCTTAAAGGAGCTAAAATAGATTCAAACCCAATACTGTCCCACCTCCCCAGAGGATATCAGTTCTTTATGCCAACCTTAGACTGTAAGACTAGCATTAAACAACAAAAATGTAAAAACATAAATAAATAAATAAAGAAGGACGGAAGGAGGGGGAAAGCCTTTGAATGCTGGACCCTTGATACATGAAACAGCATCAATGACCTGTTATGATAACACAATTTGGCCAAATTTGCAGTGAATAAGCCATACAGAGACCACCACTGTTCTACTTTAAAGCAGCTAAACTGACTCAAATTACCTCATGACAACCATACACAAAATAATCCAGCACACTGAGAAGTACACAGAATAATCCATCACAATGAGAAGTATCCTAACATGCAAAACATTACCCAAACATACTCCGCAAATAGAACCTTGCAGTAATCTGACAAAAGTCTACTTGTTATAGCCAAGTCCACCAACAAGTAAGTCGACTCCCTCTACTCCAACTGCATCCCTAAATGATGGAGTAGCATTCCACAGACACTGAGGTAGACAAATAGCAAACCGTGTTTTAAAGCTCAGCTCAACCAATATTTCATTGACACATGGCTCTGTTCATGTAAATTTATTTATTTATTTATTTAATTTATTTATTTATTTAATTTATTTATTTATTTATGTTTATTCATTTATGCATTGTTGACTGGGTTAGTCCCACTAGGTTAGTGGTTTCTTTTCAACGGAGACCCCATACATCCTCTGGATAAGACCATTCCGTGCCACCCTATTAACTAAAAATAAAAATCTGTTTCACACGGTAAGAATAGCGGGCACCAGGTCCGACTCTAAACCAGTCAAATGTGGTGTCCCGCAAGGCTCAGTTCTGGGACCCCTACTGTTCGGCATATATTTCTCAGAAGTACAGGCAAACACAGGATGACTATGGCTAACCAATTTCGCCGATGACTGCAAACTGGGAGCCATAACTGACTCTTCGGCTGACACAGACATCCTTAAAAAAGGCCTTACTGAGACAGACACCTGGTGTCAAAGTCATGGCCTCAAGCTAAATGCCAAAAAATGCATAGTCATCCTGTTTGGGAAAAACAAAACACCCACAAATTACCACATAGGCTGCAGCCTCCTTAATACAGAAGAGGTAATAAGAGATCTGGGGACCCATATTGCCAAAGTAGTAAGGAAATCCTTCTATGTGGCCCATCTAATTACTAAGGGGTTTGCATCTGGAAATAAAGAGGTTATAGTGCCCCTCTACTCATCACTCATCAGACCCATCATAGAGTACAATGCCCCATTTGGGATGTACCTCACAAGACACTTCCAACAGCTGGAAAGACCACAAAAGCACCTCACCAAGAGGATTACTGGCCTCAAATATATGTCCTATGTAGCCCTACTGAAAAAACTCCGTCTGTACTCTGTGGCATATCGCTTACTCAGAGGTGATCTCTGCCTGACTTACAAAGCCATGTCCAACTCAGAATTGATGGACATGCTCCACCTAAAGAAATCCAAGTCACTGCGAGCCACGCGCTCTAGTGAGCTAAACCTCGCCACAACAATAAATAGAACATGCTGGAGGGATAGATTCCTGTCACAGAGACTCCCCATGCTTTGGAACAAAATTCCTAACTACATTAGGCAGAGCCCCTCACTAACACTCTTCAAGAGAATAAAAAAAAAATCTGTAAATACATATTCTGCATTTCCATTGTGTGTTACATTTTCTTTTTATCCCCTTCTGTTGCTTTATTATGCAAGATAATATTTGAAGAAGAAATCTGCTATGTTACTGGCCTTTGGCAAAAAAAAAAAAAAAATCACTGTTACAGTTTTCAACTATAATACTTTTTAACTTCCTGCTGAAGCTTTTCTTCCTGAGCTTCCTTTGAAAAGGTGCTCTTATGTCCAATGGGATGATCCCAGCCAAATACATGAAAAATAAACAAAATAAAAAGTTAAGCATTTTTTTTTACAGTATAACAAAGGCCACTGTCATTAGAATTGCAATAGCTAGTGAGTTACATGCGAGAGGGAAAGGCACCTAAGCATACTTCTCAACCTCATAGTGCAAGAAATCTATACATAGCTAAAAATAAGTGATGCTAAAATCTGGACATTCTGCAAAAATCTGGATAGCTGAGAGGTATGACTATAAGAGACAACAGCAGGAGCATCCTGTAAAGTCAGGGATAGTCCGTGTATGTGTGTGTGTGTGTGTGTGTGTGTGGGGGGGGGGTCTTCAGGACAAAGTCAGGAGGAGCACTGGTCGACACCAGGGAGAATTTTTGAAATGTGACTTGGAGTCACTTAAAAAGTTAACAGGGCTGAGGTATAGCATCACAGTGCAGTCTCTCTACAATAAAAACTAGGAAAATCTGCTGTCTGGCATTATTGTCTGACTAATCATATGTGATTTCTGTGGGCAGGAAAAACATAAAAGTAGACATTAAGAACGTTCTGACAAATCAGGGTAGGTTTAGGGTATGTGGCATATTGTGTGTTTGTGTATACATGAGGGAAAGTGAATGGGGGGGTTGTGCCAATGCAATGAATGGGGCACTGGTATTTAGTGCCACAGAAAAGTGCTGATCTGTACACACGGTCGTTAACAGCGATTCAGAGACATATGATTAGCTGATAACGAGGCCTTTTCTCATCGAAGCCAATATGTCTCTAAATGAGAAAATACTGCATCATGGAAAGGGGCCATTTTTACCACATCAACTGCTGACATTCTTTGAAAATCTAGAAGCAATGGTCCAAAACCATCAGTTTAGTATTGCCAATAAAACAGAAATAAAACAGAAATAGAAGAATGTAAATGGATACATTATTTTTGGGCTGACTACCCACCAGGACTAAGTGTCACTAATAGTTTAAAGCCAGTATTAAAAGAGAAACACTCTCATGTGACTTAACTTCAGTTGATGCTTTGTTATATGAATTAGTCAAGTTTGATTTTAAGATTGTTTGCTTTTATAACGTGATGAACTGTGTTGTTTTTATTGGCTGGAATGTGATATATATTAATGCACTACAGCTTGTCTGTTTTAACACTACACTGAAGAAGAGTTTGTTAAACTCGAAAGCTTTGTTTGTTGTTTTATAATAAACTGATGGTTTTGGACCATTGTTTCTCTTGTTTCTACAATGTTTGACTTCTCTGATCCAATTTTGGCTGTTTAGGTGAATTTTTACTTGTGATTCTTTCAAAATCCTCAGACCAGTCTTGTGTGAAATTTTTATATTACACACGCACACACACACACACACACACACACACACACACACACACACACACACACACACACACACACACACACACACACACACACACGTGTGTATTACTGCTTAGAGAAAAATATATACTTTATTTAGATAAATACTCTAGTCCATTGTATCAATGTTTCATTTCCATGAGAATGTTGATATATATTCAAACAGGATGTTTTTTTCAAATAATTAATTTTTGACTAACATAATTTGATCTGGAGACAAAAAATATGTTTTTCCTTTACCTGTAGCACCAACTGGATCAAATCTGATGATAAAATCCTGTGAAATATGTTCTAATAATACAGATCAGCTAAAATCTGCTGTAGTCAAGATATCATCTCTGCAATACCCAACAACTGGTGTATGGAACCAAGACTGTCTGAACAATGTGAGGTGGGATTAAAGAGTGTGTGTGTGTGTGTGCGTGTGTGTGTGTGTGTGTGTGTGTGTGTGTGTGTGTGTGTGTGTGTGTGAGTGTGTGTGTGTGTGTGTGTGTGTGTGTGTGTGTGTGTGTGTGTATACATACAGGGTAACACTGAGAATGTGCTTCCTAGATATATTAGTTCTGAAAGTTCTGCAACAAATTTTTATAATTAAAAACTCTGTACTCATAACTACAAACTAAAGGGGGCAATTTAGGCAACAAAGTTTCATAGTTTAATTTACTATGTGAACTTTAATTTCATGTAACCTATGTAGTCATCCAACCATTTTTGTTTCGAAACTCAAAAGTATCTTAGCGCTATAAACTTGTCTTTATAACTTATTCTATAATTATGGAATTATTTGAGAAATGTACGAGTCCCTTTTAACAGTTCTGTTCAATTTGATTTTAAAACTGGACACTTTGGTCAAGTATTAGGGTATTGATTGCAGATCCTGCCTGTTAAATCTGGTGGATTTATTTAAATGTGTGACCAGGGCCATTGATGAGGGCAAATCTGTGCAGACACAGCATACGTTGACTTGGCAAAGGCTTTTGACACAATCCCACATTCAGGCATTACCGATAAACTTAGCAAACTGAATGTAAACCCCTTCATTGTAAGATGGGTTGCCAACTGTCTCACAAACCAGACACACACTATCAAAGTGGGTGACTCCACATCAACCAGAAGATCTGTTACCAGTGGGGTACCACAGAGGTCAGTGCTGGGCCCCCTACTGCTTGGTATATACTTCTCAGAAGTTCAGGTCAAAACTAAAGGGTTGTGGCTGACCAAGTTTGCAGACAACTGCAAACTAAGTGCAATCTTTGAATCCCCAAATTATGTTAGTCTCACACAGACCAGTGACTGGCGTGTTAGTCACGGTCTCAAACTGAATATAAAGCAATGCTTCATCATTCCCTTTGGCACAAACAATATCCCTTCACACTATCAAATCAACAACAATACACTAAACACCCATGAAGTGTTAAGGGACTTGGGATCACAGGTTAACTGCGACCATAACTTCAACCACTATGTGTCTACTATTGTAAGGAAAGCTTTCCACATGGCTCACTTAATTAGTAAAGGTATCACCTTTAGAGCAAAAGGACTTATAACTCCCCTATACTTGGCATTTATCCAGCCCATAATTGAGTATAACCCCCCATTCAGTATGTACTATACTAAGCACCTGCAGCAATTAGAGATACCTCAGAGGTTTCTAACAAAGAAGATCAAGACCATCTAGCATGTGCCCTAAACAGAATGACTAAAGTTCCTGTCACTATACTCCATATTGTATAGACTTCTTAGGGGAGACTTATGCCTGGCCCTGAGAGCAACCCAAGCTCACACCTAATGAACTTACTGCATATCCATAAATCAAATGGGTCTAGGGCTACCCATTCCAGGGACTTAAATATGGCCTGCAATTTAAATAGGGCATCCTGGAGGGAAAGATTTATCTCCCAGTGACTGCCACGTCTTTGGAACAGGCTACAAATTCATGTGAAACAGAGCACATCTATGACACTATTCAAGAGGAACCTGGACGAGTTGATGGTACACTGTAAATTCTTACCAGTGATAGTGCCCTCCTGGAGACAGACAGCCATCACTAAATTCAATCTTGGGTACTGATTCACGGTATTGCATTGGGTTGAAACGGCAAGGCTTAAAATGGCCTTTGGGTCGATAGCCTAGTAATCTCCTATGATCCTACGAGCCTATGATGAGTAAAACAAGATTGTGTCTTAAATTATCATTAGAAAGTGATTTAAAGGAAAGATTAAGTTTTCATCTGACCAATCTATAAGAGATACTATATTAATGTAGATTTTGTAAACATTGTGCATAGGTCAGAGCATTCATAGTTCTTCATTTTTTTGGTAAATCATCTCTACACAGATTCTAATTGACAAATAGCTCCTGTTAAAGGTTGACAAAGATAATTCTGTATTCAGTAACTGATCTAACAAACATTGTATACAAGATGCGCAACACAACAAGATCCCAGGCTTCAATTTCCTTAAATAAATATATAATGTGTTTTATTGCTTTAAGATTTATATTAAACTCTTGTCCTTTAAAGGATAGTTCTTTACATACAGTTTTTCCTAGATCCTTTATACCACCTACAATTTCAAGTTTTTGATTACTGAGATTGTTATTAGGAGAAGCAAAGTGGCAAAACATTTGATGCACATGGATTTCATGGCCTGCATAAAGGATTTTTACAGGTACCCCTGTTAAGAGGTAAAGTGGTACCTTTATTAACTGTCTAGAATGTGTACTGTACAGAAATTATTATAATGCTGTTAAATAAATGTCACAAGAAATATTCAGTGCCTCACCAAAGTTCTGACTGGATACCAAAAAACAAACTGAAGAAATAATCTTGTCAGAGCACTGCTATGAGTCCAAACTTTTAATAAAACAAATAAAACCAGCATACAATTCTTGAAAAAATTCCAATAAAATGAGCGCTTTCGGGTTTGTACCCTTCTTCAGATTAACAAACAATCATAACAGTTCAGATTTAAAGAACAAACCAACCAATGAATAGTCAGTAAAACACCCGCCTGCTCTTAAGGGCGGGTTTCATAGGCACATTGTCATTCAGGCCAGGTGTTCTATGGGCCATGAGTTCTATAATCCACTTGGCCTCTAGGGCTTAGTGTTTCACTGACTATTCATTGGTTGGTTTGTTCTTTAAATCTGAACTGTTATGATTGTTTGTTAATCTGAAGAAGGGTACAAACCCGAAAGCACTCATTTTATTGGAATTTTTTCAAGAATTGTATGCTGGTTTTATTTGTTTTATTAAAAGTTTGGACTCATAGCAGTGTTCTGACAAGATTATTTCTTCAGTTTGTTAAATAAATGACATGCATGCTTCAATTATGCAATTAAGAACATGTGGCTTTGCTTTTGGATGTTTAGAAGTGAATTTATGACTAATATTTATCTTAAGAAGCAGCTTCCTGCGATGGTTTACAAAATGTAATTTAATTTCACATTAAATTTACATTTTTGACCGTTTCTTCAATAAATTTACATTTTAAGAAGACATTTAGTCAATGCTAATTGCTAGTCAAAGTTTAGCTTGGAGAATATTTTTATAAGCTGTGATCTTGCTCAGTGAAGTTCCTAGAGAATCATCTGAGATTTATTTTTCAGTTACCAAATATAGTAAATCTAGAACAAGGTGTGCTTGCATTTTCCTGAACCTGTAATTATACATGGCAGGAGATATTTTGGCAGAGAAGTATCTTAACAACATATCTTCAAAAGAAAATGATACCCTGAAGTTTGTAATTGGTAAAAGGTTGCAAGCATATGAATTCCATAAAAGGGGGGGGGGGCAAAATGTATATCACAATTCATTGGATGTGACACATTTCATTTTGGAAGATGATAAAGAACTAGAAAGTAAGTTAAATATTTCCATCATAAATGATCAACAACTGGTTTCTTTTAAAAAATATTAGTAAATGTACCTTTAAAATTGTGTTTTAATAGCAGTATGAACTTATCTGATGAAAAAGTAAAAGAAAGAAAAGAAAACAGATTGCATCTGGATTTTCCCTTTTACTTTGAGGAAAACACAAAGTACATCATCTGGTTTAGAATGTTATGTTCAAGGCAAAGTAATACACTCTAGAATAAATAGAAAGGTGATGACAGCTGTTAATTTATTACATGGGACAAGTTGTTTCTGCCCTCCCTCTCATACTGGGTTACCATTAATAAAATTGACTACAGTCAGGCAGATATTCAGTAAAAAAGGGCTACAACTCCTAAGATGGTACCTTTGTTTATAAAGACAGGGCTTGACAAGGAAATGTACTTAAGCTAAGTAGAATGTGCATTAAAAAAATTCAGAAGATGTTTAGTGTACTTTGAAAGTCTAGTAGTAGAACTGCTTCCTAGCCTAATGCAATAGTGTGAAACAAAAATATATATTTTTATTACTGTTTATCTGATTGCATAATCTTTCATTTAAAGAAATATTCATCCATTTTGAAAAATGACCCAGTTTTATTTATCAGATTTGTCAAAAATGTTGTTTGGAGGAGGTACAAATTTGCCTTATTTTGTATTACACAGTTAGTTTGAAAGAATATAAGTATACACAGTACGGTGATAAATTACAGGAGACTAAACTCAGTGAAAGTTGTAGTACATGTTGTTTTGTGATGAATGACTTAAATAATAATGTAAGATACATTTGTAAAGGAGTCTTTTTCCAGCGTTTCTTTTAGTATGATATTTCATGTACAGTGCTTGTGTGGTTTGGTATACAGTAGCAAAATTAAATGAATGTCTAAATTAAGAGAGCAGAAGCACAAAATGGATGCCAAGAATAAGAGTTTGCAGAGTTCACTGGCCACATATATTTGGTGAAAATCAAGGTTGAGATGTTAAGAAACTTTTAAGTTCTGTATTTTGGAAAGTGTGCCTTTAGTTATTAGAGGATGTATAACTAATGCTAACGTCTTATTGCAAAATAAGCTTATTTAATAGTTTAATTCCTAATATGTAGTGATTCTGAACATTAGCTCAGTAATAATATGTTTGATGTCTGTCCTCCAAGAACATCAATTTCATATTAATGATACAAGATCATTTACCTTCATATGGAGAACTATAAAATCGTTTTTGTTTGTTTTTTAATAGCACAAAATAGATCTGGTGTTGTTAGGTTTTGAGTCAGTGTATGAAAATGAATTAAGTTCTTGAGATTTGAATAAGCTTTGATAGTATTATAATTTAACAAAACAATGGAAAAAATGGCTTTTTATAGCATGCAAAATATTCCTGAGATATTAAGTCAAGCCAGTGATGGGGAGGTGTGTAGGTGAATAGTAGTTTTTAACATCACAGGCTATGAATATAATTTTTATGATCAGATTTTGTCTGTCAATCCCAAAATGTTCATTAAAAGTGCAGGGTCAGTGATGTGCTCATGGCTTTGCCCAGCTATGACTGTGCCGTAGCCTTAGAGAGTCATACCAAGGAATCCATGTACTTATGGGGAAGCCATAACAGGCCCTCACATCCGCAGGTAAGCATGTCAGCTGCAACAGGAGTGGTTAGGATCAAAATATGAAGAAAAAAATCTTGGTATCCTGATTGACAGCCGCATTGTGACCAGTTTTCACCCTGATGATCGGGAATCAAAAGGCATCATGCATCTGGCTGGGTGGGCAAACACTGAACAAAAAGAACATTTAAAACATTTTTGAAGGGTGGAACAGGTACCATATTGCCACTTTGCACAACCTGTATGGAAAGAATGATGTGTGTGTGTGTGTGTGTGTGTGTGTGTGTGTGTGTGTGTGTGTGTGTGTGTGTGTGTGTGTGTGTGTGTGTGTGTGTGTGTGTGTGTGTGTGTGTGTGTGTGTGTGTGTGTGTGTATTTATTCTTTAAGATAGTAACAGAGAATGTATGATTACATATCACAACAATGAGTTACAATGATGATATCAGGAGTAATACATTAAGCTTTTTGTCTGCACCACATGAATCAACTACCCAATTATTAGTTTTTATATTCTAAAAATATAAGAAAATTGTCTGCAAGATAACATTGTTGTTAAAGCATCATCAGCAAATAAATGAACTAATTTTATTTCTTGTAGAACTCTACCCCCATCTTCACTCTGCAGCTGAGACACCTTCTGCAGTATGCAGTTTGATATACCTCTGTTATGATAATGCAGTAGGACACCTTAATCACTTCCAGCTTGGTTTCTCTGCTTTTGATATTTGGGCTGGGATTTTGTGTGTACAGGGATATATCAGTATAGAGGAAACAGTGGCCTTCACTTAAATGAAACACGAGACAAATTCATTTATATGCTTTCTTTTGTAATTTTACTTGGAATCTCCTGCCTATAGAAAGTACAATTGTGCAAGATCTTATAACAGTAGATGCCCTTCTCTTCACTACTGTAGTATTCATTTCAATAGGGATCCCCTGCTAAGAGAGGCCTGACATCCTGCCAATATACCAAAGACTTTAGGTTGCTTTAAGGTATGCCGTATGTCACATGTATGCTCCTCACATAGGGCATAAAGCTGACATCTGGATATACTGTCATCAGAACTGAGAGCGCCAGTAGGAACACCATCCAAGGAGAGAGGTAATCAGTACATCCAGAAAAGAAAAGGACCGGGGGGAGGAGGGAAGGTGCGAATACTGCAACAGTGAAGAGAAGGACATTTGCCATTATGGTAAGATCTTAAATGACTGTACTATGTCTTTCCATTTCACTGTTGCAGTATTCATTAAAATAGGGAGTGCCAAACCTCAAAAAGAAGAGAGGGAGGAGGAAGGACCAGTAGAGTTTTCCAGGAACCCATGAAGGATGGACCTACCAAAATCAGACCCATATTCTATCTAACTTGTAGTGCTTGTTAAATGTATGAACAGAAGTCCAGGCAGCTGCCTCAAGAATAGAGTTAGTATCCAAACCCTTGAATAAAAGCATGAGAAAAAGCCACAGCTCTAGTAGAATGAGCCTTAATAGAAGAAGGAATGCTCTTACCATGAAAGGAATAACAAAAAGAAATAGATTTAGAAATCCATGAAGAAATAGTTTGCGTAGACACAGCCAATCCTAAGGACCGAGGATGAAAGGAAACAACGAGCTGATCAGATTTACGAAGTCTTAGTCTTATCTGAATAAAATCTGAGTTGTCTATGCACATCTGACATGTGCAGCACCTTCTCAATGGCAGATTGCAGAGAAGGGAAAAAAGTGGGCAAATGAATAGACTGATTAAGGGACAACTCATTCACCACCTTGGGCATAAAAGAAGGTTAAGTATGAAGGGATACCCTATCCTTATGAAACACCGAAAAAAGAGGACAAGCCATAAGGGCTTGAAGCTCAGACACCTGTCTGGCAAAAGTAAGGGCTAACAAAAGTACAGTTTTCCAAGAGCAATGTTGCAGGGAAGCTGAAGCTGCAGGCTCAAAAGGAGCCTGGATCCCAGGGAGTAGGAACAGGCTTCTGGGAGGCCTAATATGAAGGACACCTTTAAGGAAGTGTTTAGCCTCAAATTTTGAAGCTAAAGGAGGTGATAAAGAAAGATACGCATAAACAGCTAATAAGTCGGCCTTAACAGAAAAATAATCGAACCCAGCATTGAGAAGTTCACACAGATAAGAGAGAACCAAAAGAACATCCACAGAAAGTGGATCCAGATTACTAGAAAGACACCAAACAGAAAATTATTGGGATAAGTAGGATTTTCTTGTAGTGGGTTTCCTGGCCTCCTATAGAACCCTAAGCACATCCTCAGAAAAAAAAGGTGTGTATGTGGAATCAAAATCCTATCACCCACAGTGTCATTTGAAGAGGGGATAGGTGGGGGTGGATGAGAGATCATGTGTCTTGTGTGAGTAGGTCCACCCTGTGAGGTAACTTGTGATGATTACCCTTGGCTAAATGCAGAAGAAGAGGGAACCAATGCTGTCTCAGGGAGTCAAAAACTAGATTTTGGGAGCATCCTTTTGTATTTTGAACAGGACTTTTAGAATTAGGGGAATGGGAGGAAAGGCATAAAGAAACATCCCCTTCCAAGAAAAAGAGAGGGCGTTCACCTTCCAAACCAGAAGATCTAGGACTCTGGCACAAATTAGAGGAATTTGTCTGTTCAGAGGGGAGGCAAAAGGATCCATTTGAGGAGCACACAACTGGTGGCCAAAGTCCAGAAACATATCCCTATGAAGCATCCATTAGTGGGCTTGAGATATAGACCTGCTAAGAGAGTCTGCCACAATGTTCTGACCTGAGGAAATGTAAACTGCCTGAAGTGTCACTTGATGCTAGATAGTGACTTCCCATACTAGGAGTGACAAATGGTAAAGAAGATAAGACCTTGTCCCCTCCTCTTTGGTGACATAACACAACACTGTGGTATTGTCTGTAAACACCTTGAGAGGTCCTGTGGAGAAGAGAGGATGAAAAGCCTGAAGATCCAGTAGAAGAGCTCTCAACTCTTTGACTTTTGTGTGCTCCTTCTGTTGATGAGGCGACTAGACTCCCTGCACTTTTAGGGAGCTGAATGCTGCTCCCCATCCCACATCTGAAGCACCTTTGAACAGCTCCTAAGAGGGAAGAGGTGGATGAAAATGGAGCCCTGGATTGAAAGTCAACTGCTGAATCCATCATTGACTTTCCTGCTCGAGACATGGAAGAAAAGGAACTAAAAATGTGAGAGGATGAAAATTCTGAAGCCAAACTGACATTAGAAACAAGTGATGTCTTCTCGGATCTGTATCATATGAGTGAATTTCACAAATTGCGAACGCTCATAATATCGAATGTACCGGACCTTGAAGTGCTTTTTCTGAGATCGTGGTACAGTGAAGAATGGAATATTTGCCATTTCCTCACTGTAGTGCGATCTTGGAGTTGGAATATATATTTAGCAGGGGGTGTGGGGGGCACAGTATACACAATAGGAAGTTTGAGGTCCGGTACATTCAATATTATGAGCATTCACAATTTGTGTGATTTGCTCATATGATATAGGCTCTGCCTTCTCATGTGGAGTATGGCAAAAGGGAGTATAGGAATGGTGGAAGTCATGAACACCAGAGCTCTCAGAAATTCCCTGGTTGTTACTGAAGGCAGAGGAAAAAGGGACTGAAAAAAGGAAATGACAGTTAGGGCCTTGGGAGGAGGTAGGGATGCCAGCATAGGAACAGTCTGGATCTTGCACCCCAGAAAGACATGACCATGAGAATGAGTCAGAAAGGACTTTTTTAAATTTATAGTAAACCCCAGGCTTTGCAGAAGGGAAACAGTAAAAATGGAGATTTTGCAACAAGGTCTTTGGAGAGGATGCCTGAAACAAGAGGTCATTCAAGTAGTAAATGACTTGGATCACCCCTTAGCCTGCAGAAAGCAATCACAGGAGTAAGGTATTTGCTGAATACCCTTGAGGCAGTAGAAAGGCCAAAGGGCAAAGCAGAGAACTGAAAATGCAGGAAGCAACAGAGAAATGTAAAAACTTCCTGAAAAGGGGATGAAGCGGGATATGAAGATAAGCATCCTTGAGGTCCAGCGACACCATATAAGCTTGAGGAAGCAGAAGAGGGAACAAGGTTTGAAGGGACAACATTCAAACACAGGGGACCTTCAGGAAAGTGTTTAGATGAAAGATGTTCAGAATAGGTCTCCAAGTGCACTCTTTCCTGGGCACCAAAAACATTCTGGAGTAAAACCCCCTCCCCCTTTGAGAAACTGGAACTTTCTGACTAGGTCCCTGAGTCAAAAGATCATGAAGCACTCCTGGAAAGACGGGCAACTGAATCTGAGGGGGCTGAAGAATTCCCATAAAAGGGGGAAGAGATTTCCAGACCATGAAATACCCATGGCGGATAATGAATAGAACTCAGGAGTCCTGACTAATCTTTACCCAAACAGGAAGAGAAAGGGAAAAATGAAGAAGAAGAGGAATGTGGCTGAGCAGAACAGGATAGTCAGACAGCACCTGGTTTGTCAGGAAAATGAGACTTCTGGGGCATGGAAGTCTGGGTAGCTTTAGCAGGAGGAGATGCTTCCCACCCTTCTTGCCCTTGGGGGGAGGGCAAGACTACCTATGAACAAAGGCTGGCTTATTGGGGGTAATTTCTCTGAAATTTAGGCACAGGAGAAACAGAAACATGTTTAAGTTCCTGCAAGGCCTTGCCCTTATCCTGAAGAGACTTAAAAAAATTAGCAGCATCTTCACCAAACAAATGTTTGTTGTCCATAGGAGCAACAATCAACTTAGCCTTAATATCATCAAGCAAAGATTGAAGCCAAAGCCAGGAATATCTCCTCAACACAGAAGCAAAGGCAGCAGCCCTAGAAGAAGCATCTGCTGCATAATAACTACACTTAATGGAATGGCAAGCCACATGGGAAGAACTCCATAACATGGAAAGAGCAAAACGTTTTCCTTCAGAGTCTGGGAGATCAGAAATTATCCGACAGGCCTGGGAAAGAAAAGCCAAAATATACCTGAACATATAGGTCTAATAACTGACAGCCCTAAAAACTATGGTAGCAGAGGTATAAACCTAATTACTTAGCCATTCCATAGTTATGCTATCTTTATCAGAAGGAAGTAACTTATTAGAAGGCAACAACTGAGATGACTTGTCAGAAGACACAAACACCACAGAAGGTTCAGCAGAAGAACATCTACAGAGAAATTTACAGTCCTCAGCCACCCTATAAAACCTATTGGGTTTCTTGTGGGCAGGGGGCTGGGAATCAGGAACCTTAGATGTAGTAGAAAAGGTATCCAGCAAGGAAGCCAAAACAGGAGGAACAGCAGAAGGTCTAGGAGAGTCCAATTGCAGGAGCTTGTAATACCTATTCTGCACCTCAGAAACCTGGGCAGAATCCCATTAAAAAACACCTCAAACATTCTGGAGATTATGTCCCCAAAGAAATTTCATTGAAAAGAATGTCAGGACTAGCAGATTCCTGTTTTTTTAGACCCATAGTCTAAAGGAGAGGGAATCTGAGATGAATTAGCACGGGATTCCTCATCTGAATCCACATACTCCTCAGAGCAATCCTGAACCCTGGGGGTTTAAAGGGAATAGATGACCAAGGGGGAGCTAGAACATAAACTCCATGAGGTTGTTTCAAAGCCATCAAAGCATTAAACAACCCGTGAGTGAAATTCTGCCATTTACTCTATGACATTCATTGTATCTAAACTCAATATTGTGATTCAAACTCTTATTCTCTCAAGACAATAGATTAAACCCTTATGTGGAATTAGAGGGGAAAAATGGACAATTATCAAACATCTGTAAAAACTGTAGTATCACTTCTCATATCTGTGGAGGCTCAAGCCAGAGGATAATACCTGAAATTATAAATTCAAGGGTGAGCAGACCAGCTTCAGAAGTCCATTTCTTCTCCTGCCCCTTCCGGCTTTTAATGCAATGGAAGTTCTGCAGGATATGCATATATGCAATGGAAGTACTGCAAGATATAAATATATGCAATGGAACTACTGCAGGATATGCATATTGCCATCCATCTCTTACTTAAGGTTTTTCAGAATGTTGGCTCAAACGTCAAGGTTTATGTTTCACAACACCAGTGTTTGTGATTTGTTTCTGATCACTGCCTGGGCAGAGATGTCACTATGCCTATGTGAGTTTTATTTGGATATTCCAATTTCATACTCAAAACACACTTTTTAATTACCTGCTGTAACCTATCTACATATACAACATGTTTACCCTTTTGCCCTTGTGTCCCACCTCTTGGATGAAAAGAGTTAACGTGGGCCCATTAACTTGGGTTTATTTCACTTTATTGAATTACCACCTTGTCAAATGCCATAACCACAAGATAACTCCTTTGAAAATTCAATACATCAAACGTAACACTTTGTTGTAATGTTCCAAGAAACAAATATAGGGACATTAAACATACTGCCCATGTTCCATTGTATGTAAGTACTTTCAAATCAAAAGATCATATACGCACAATAAGTGAACCATGAAATTTCCAGTTTAAACATAGTGCCCATGTTTTAACCAAAGAGATGATCCACTAGGCAAACGCTTTTCAACTCGCTTTATTAAAATAAAGTAAAACGTTAACAATTTAAATAACGCTTTTCATCCAAATCGATGATCGGACTTCTTCAGACAAACTGACAAACATCTGAATAGTAGTAAACAGTTGTTTAAATAGCCCATTTTCGCGCCATGATTGTAAATCATGACGTAATTTCTTAAAGTGAGACTTCTACTATTGCTACTATAATGATAATGTTATAGATGTCGCTGTTAAAAAACAAATGCATTTATTTATTAAAAATAAGGAATTAAAATTTTTTTTACTTATGTTATGAATTTGATGTGATAAAATAATGTTGAAAAAATAATAATAAATAAATAAAACAATAATTTAAAAAAATCTCATCAAATTAATCGATTTGGACGAAAAGCGTTATTTAAATTGTTAACGTTTTACTTTATTTTAATAAAGCGAGTTGAAAAGCGTTTGCCTAGCGGATCATCTTTTTGGTTAAAGTCTGTGGTTTTGTAGCTGTTTGGATATAGTGCCCATGTTTCATTGCTTTAAGCCACTAACTCCATCTCTTGGTGATTGACTTGAGAACCTGTGCCACGATAGGGACCCATTATGCCCCCCCCCCCGTTTGTCAGTGTAGTGCCATACAGACAATACAGAGGGCTACTACCATGGGGAGTTGGTGGATATAAACCTAATAGCCCAATCATGGCTTTGCTTGTTTCTAGATAAGCCCTCACTTTCACATTGCAATCAACTAATGAAAACACAGGATGAATTTCCCAGCATTGGCTACTTACTTACACCCTCCCCACCTGATTATTACAGCACATATGCCACTATTTAAACAGGCCATATGGGTCACAGTCAATGCTTCATTCTTCTATGCTAGACAGCTGTGCACAGGGACCATTTTTAACCCCAACTTCAGTTATTATGCAGTGATAATTTACAGAACTTTTATATACACAAAAATTATACATATATAGTTAAGTTGTGAGCCAAAGAGGTATATGAAGGTTCTCTAAGGGGAGTTCTGATACCACAAAGTAATTTCACTAAAAGGTAGTTTCATGTATAATGGACTTTGGATGTTTGCCTACCACTGTGTGACCATGGAGTTGGTATATATAAAAGTTGGGGACCTGGAGGGTGTCCTCCTCACATGAAAAGTGTGTTTGAGCATGTCTATGCCAAAACATGTACTTTTAGGTTCACTGAAAGGAACTTTTTGTGATTTTTGTTTTGTGGTATTGTCACTGTCTGAAATTTTCTCAACTAATTAACATGAATCAGTTAAGTTTACCCATAAACATAATTAATTAAGTTGCAGATTTAGGATAGGAGCATACATGAATAGCTGAATACAGTAAATTATATCAGTAAACTAGGTACATAGAATCAAGTTATATGTTTTGTAGCAGTTCACACAATGATGTGCCCCTTTCAACTATTTACTTATGGTTTATCCCCTGTTTTGAACTATACCTGCAGTAGCATACTTATGGTAACAATCAACAGGCCTTCTCAAAAGCTAAATGAACCTTCCTACTTATGGGACCAGTAAAAGTCTGAGCATTTAATACCCTACAAAGATAGGTTATCACTTCATGCATATTAGCCATACATGCAGAGGTGTCTTTATTTCTTTGTTATTTATAGCACTTTGTGTACTGTGTATTTTTCTAGCTAGTTTCACTGTGTGTGAGGTATTAACTGGAAATTGTCCACTTTTGTTACGCAACTGTTGGGTTGTTTATTTCTGATAACTTGTTGCAGTTAAACTCTTTTTTCTAGAGGCTCCTTTAGCTGTTTATAACTTTCATTTAAAGGCTCACTGCTGCTTTTCAGCTGTGAGATACATTTCTGCAGTTTGTTTCCCACCCTCCCTCGCTGTTGGTATAGTGTTTTTATAGTTGGTGGCTTTGCAGTTGCCCGCCCCTAGTGTAAATTTGATCTGGGAACCTCCTCCCAGTCTAGTGTCATTACCTCATTCTACCCAGTAGAGGGAGAACATTTGAGAAGGCCAATCAGCTTAGTTTCTGCTACTCCTTTCTCTCTTTCCACAAAAAAAAAAAAAAAAAAATATCTGCTTTTACTGTATTTGTGTTTCTTCCTACTTTATTTTGTATTTGCGTCATCTTAAAAGTACTCAATTGTATTTATTACTGCTTGGTGTAACTCATTCTAAGCCTTTTAGTTTAAGCACTTGGGCTTCAGAACAGTTGTTTTACATTAGGAAGGTTTGTGGTCTGCACTATAGTGGCAGAACAGGTAGCTTACATCCTTCTAAGTTGGGCACTGCTGATTGAGGGCTCAGTGTCTGTTATTCTAAAAGTGTATTAATTCTGGTTTAAGCACTTGGGCTTCAGGCCAGTTGTTTTACATTAAGAGGGTTCGTGGTCTGCACTCTTGTGGGAGGAGAGGCTGGACTCTGCCCTTCTGAGCTGGGAATTTTTGGTTAAAGGCTTATAGTGCCTGCATATTTGAACTGCTTCTTACTGAAATTGGTACACCTTGTTTGCTGTAGCATAGACTAGATCCAGGCCTGCTGAATCTAGCTTTGTTTGTATAACTTGAGCACTAATCCAGGCATTCTTTAAAGTATTCAATTGTATTTATTACTGCTTGGTAGTAACTTGGTTAAAGTGTAGCTATCATTCTAAGTATTTTGGATTAAGCACTTGGGCTTCAGGCCAGTTGTTTTACCTTAGGAAGGTTTGTGGCCTGCACTGTGGTGGCAGGACAGGTAGCTTACATCCTTCTAAGTTGGCAACTGCTGGTTGAGGGCTCAGTGTCTGTTATTCTAAAAGTGTATTAGTTCTGGTTTAAGCACTTGGGCTTCAGGCCAGTTATTTTACATTAAGAGGGTTCGTGGTCTGCACTCTTGTGGGAGGAAAGGCGGGACTCTGTCCTTCTGAGTTGGGAATTTCTGGTTAAAGGCTTATAGTGCCTCCATATTTGAACTGCTTCTTACTGTAATTGTTACACCTTGTTTGCTGTAGTATAGACTAGATCCAGGCCTGCTGAATCTAGCTTTGTTTGTATGCTTGTTGTTTGTTTGCTTGTTATTTCCCTGAAAAGCTAATTCCACCTAAAACGTGGCTTTTCAGCGCTTCTGTGGATCCCTAGTGATATCTGCATTGCTTACTGTACTTATTTCCTTGTTTCACTTGAAAGAAAGTTACTGTTTGTCATTTTTGCATTTAAGTTATCTGTAACACAATGCATTTAAGTTACCTAGCACTTGCTCACTAAAGCAATTATATAAGTCAGCACTAAAAAAATTAAAAGCACTACACCCTTACAAACTCCCCTTGAGTACCTTGTTTCCCACTGGCCCTTTTTTTCAATTATAAAGGAATTTCCAATACTATTCTAGCATGTCCAAAGGTCAGTTGTCAATCTCCTCTCCGGTCCAGCTGGTGAATCTGGGAATCTTGAGGCAATGTTACAGCTGCCTCATGTACACAGACAACCCTCTCCTCCTCCCAACAAATTCCAACACATGTGAGAGATGCAACCATATAGCTAAACTGGAGGCTAAGCTCTCTCAGGAGAAGAAGGAAACCACACTCACTACAATTCCAGTCTCACATAGACCTACCATGACAGCAAACCAAACACATAAACACACAAAAACATACTCGGAGGCTCTAAATAAAAATCTGCCTAAGCAGCAGAGACCTCCAAAGCAGTCACCCAAGCAACCGCTACCCCAAAACAAAACACGTGCAACACATAGCTCACAAAGCCAGTCTGCCGAACAGTCACAGCCCTTAAGGCTAAACAACACACCTGATACACTTGTAATAGGTGCCTCTATCGTCAGGCACACTAACGTCCCACTCACCAGGCTGAACAAGGAGAAGGTCACGGTGAGCTGCCTGTTGGGCGCTAGGATCTGCCACATAACACAAACACTCAGGTCACTCTAAGGCAAGTACAAATATGACTCAGTCATTGTCCATGCTGGTGTGAATGACCTGAGAGGTACCTCCCTGGACTACATGAATAGAGACATAGAGGAGCTCTCTGAGCATGTAGCCCAGGCCAGTATGACCCTGACCTTCAGTAGCATCTTACCCTCACCAAGAATGATGCCACAATATGAAGACAAGATGATCAATTTCAACAATTGGCTTAAGTATTGGTGTCATTCAAAGGGGATCCAAAGCCTGTCAGCCTGGGATGACATGCTCGACAAGCCACGATGCTTTGCTAGGGACGGCTTGCACCTGTCACCCCTGGGCTTTCGGATATTGGCAAAGGCTCTTGCTACCCCCATAGTGCCTTTTTTAGGCAAGGCTCAAAAGACAAACCCACCTCCATAGGTATCACAAGTGATAAGAAACTAAGAGTAATGCTACTCAACGCCAGAAGTCTAAACCTCAAGATGCACGCACTCAAAACTCTCCTTAGCATGGAGAACATCGATATCTGTGCAGTAACAGAAACCTGGTTCAAGGCTCCCAAGAGCACCCCAGCACTACCAGGTTATACCTCATACCATGCTTTTCGGCCCCAAAACTTGGACCGAACCACAAAAGGAGGGGGAGTATCAATATTCGTCAAAGATATCCACACCTCCAGGTTGGTGGCACAGCACGAAGCATCAGAGACTATCCATGTGGAACTAACAGTGGGTAAAACTGCCTTCCAGTTTATAGCCTGCTACAGACCACCCTCCCAAACCCAGGAACCCCACTCGGCCTTCCTGAGAACACCAGAAAATATGAAGGTCTCTCCAAACACCATTATATTGGGCAACTTGAACTACCCAAACATAGACTGGGAGCATTACTCTAGCTCCAACACCCTAGCCCAAAGGTTCCTAGAATTTATAAACTCAAATGCTATGGAACAACTTGTTACCACTCCCACAAGAGGGGAAAACATACTGGACCTGATCATCACCAACATGGGGACTCTATGCTCCAGACCAGAAGTGTATCCCTCACTGGTAAGATCAGACCATAAACTAATCTCACTGGATATTCACATCCCGACCCCACCCCCTGCCCAGAAAACCACAGTGAAAGACTTCTCTAAAGCAAATTTCACACTCCTCAAAACCAAGGTGGAATCCTTCAAAGCCCCCAGGCCTGTGGAAAATACGGCCCAGACCACAGAATCCTTTATAAACGCATGCTATGAACACCTTCAGGAATGCATGGATCATGCAATCCCAAATAAATCCAAGACCCAATCCTCCAAAGGCAGACGTCCTGTCTGGTGGACCCCAGCCATAAACAAACTATACAATAGAAGGGGGAAGCTACTACATGATAGAGCAAAATCCCAAAAAGGGAAGGCATCTCTGATCAATATTAGCAAAAAACTACGGGCACTCATAAAATCATCTAAGGCCAGCTTCGAGAGAAAAATTGCACAGGACACTAAGGATAATCACAAGGCTTTCTTTAGTTATGTTAGGAACCTGGGTGGGAATTCCCTGATATGCTCAGAATTAGTCCAAAATGACAAAAAATACACCAAACCCACAGACATTGCCAACATCCTAGCTGGCAGGTTCAGCGCAAACTTCTCCCCCCCACCAAAAGGGCAAATATCTATCCCAGCAGAGTGCTGCCCCCTGACATCTCAGATGCTCAGGTAAGAGCCGCCCTCTCCAAAGCAAAAAACACAGCATCAATGGGACCAGATGGTGTCCCGGGCTGCATCCTACATGAACTCCAAGAAGAGCTAAACCCAAACATAAAACTACTGTTCAATCTCAGCCTTACTACAGGATATGTACCCAAAGAGTGGCGTACAGCAATAGTGGTCCCTCTCCACAAAGGTGGTGCCTCAAAGGATCCTGGAAACTATCGCCCCATAAGCCTGACTAGCTTGGTCTGCAAAGCTATGGAATGGATCATCATGGACCTCATAAATAAAGATATTGGGGCCTACAGACACTGGATCCTACCCAATTCGGCTTTGTTAAGGGCAGATCCTGCCTCTTATACCTGGTCGATTTCTTTGAAACAGTCACCGAGGCCATTGACAAGGGGAAGGTGGTCCACACAGCCTACCTGGACCTCGCAAAAGCCTTCGATACAATACCTCACTCAGGCATTATAGATAAGCTCACCAGCTTAAATATAAACCCCCATGTCACTAGATGGGTTGCACACTGGCTCAAGGACAGAATCCACATGATTAGAATTGCTGGAGCCATGTCAGACTGCAAACCAGTTACAAGTTGCATCCCACAAGGTTCAGTCCTGGGACCTCTGTTGTTCGGTATATATTTCTCAGAGGTACAGGCCAACATAGAAGGACTGTGGCTGACCAAGTTCGCAGATGACTGCAAACTGGGCACCATAATCGACTCTCCAGCCGACACAAGCATCCTCCAAAAGGGCCTCATAGAAACAGACAACTGGTGCCAGAGCCATGGCCTCAAGCTAAACGCCAAAAAGTGTATAGTCATCCCCTTTGGCAAAAACAAAGTATTACCACACAGGTGGTAATCCATTAAGTACAGAAGAAGTAATTAGGGACCTGGGGACCCAAGTTGATAGCAATCTCTCATTTGACAAACACGTGGCCAAAGTGGTTAGAAAAACATTTTATATAGCCCACCTAATCATGAAGGGATTCACATCTAGATCAGGGGAGGTCATTGTGCCTCTTTACTCATCCCTCATCAGGCCCATAATTGAGTACAATGCCCCTTTTGGGATGTACCTTACCAGACACCTGCAGCAACTGGAAAGACCCCAAAAGTACCTCACCAAGAGGATCAAAGGGCTCAAACAGATGCCATATGCTGCCCAGTTAAAGAAACTCCAGCTCTACTCAGTGGCATACTGCCTGCTCAGAGGCGATCTGTGTCTGACGTATAAAGCAATGTCCAACCTGGAATTAATGGATATGCTGCACCTCATAAAATCCAAATCCCATCGAGCCACCTGCTCGAGAGACTTGAACCTCAGCACTGAAATAAATAGGACATGCTGGAGGGACAGATTCATAACCCAGAGGCTCCCTTCACTCTGGAATAAAATCCCAGTCCAGGTTTGGCAGAGTCCCTCATTGACTCTCTTCAAGAGGAATCTTGATGAGTGGATGGGAGATCATAGGTTTACCCTGGGTATCACTTCTGTGTCACTGTTAGACAGAGGCACAGTATACTAACCTCGAAAAAGGGCATGGCAAAATTAATTTAAAATGGGTGGCGAAAGCCAAACATACTCTGGCTAGGCTTATAAATGCTCTAGGGCAGATAGCCTAGTATGAACCTATGAACCTATGAAAACTACAATTTTACAAATATGTGGTGTAGTTCTAGACCTGAAGTCTCTTTCTCCTACCATATACACATAATACAAGAAAAAATGACATCTGTATTTTCTGCATACTACATATCTATATTTTTCTCATTGTCAAAGTCTTCCCCACCCTTCATAATGCAGTGCTTATATATAACACTGAATACGCATTCCATTTATTTGTTAATTCTAACTCAAATGCAACCACATCAAACCAATTTAAACAAAGCTGGTCAGTTTATGGCACTGTCCACTAAGAGTGAACACTACTGTTCCATTTGTCAGAAGGTCGGCTGCCTCTCAGTTCACCTTAGGACAAATCTGCTTATCCATGTAATTACACTGCTCTGTCTTAATTATTGCTTCCTCACTCAGGACTAACATGTTATTGTGACCCTTGTCTAGATCCCTTTATAGACACGGGTGGGTGGTTGGCATAATGGTTAAGGTGTTTACTTAACAGACACAAGGTGCAGGGTTTGATTCTCATATGGGGTAGTTGGCTAGACTTAAAATGGCCCCCAAGGGCAGTTAGCCTAGTGCTAATCTATGACACTATAGGCTTTCATTGCCACATACTAATCAGGCCTTCATATAAGTGACAACAGGACATAAATGATTGAAAAACCATGTTTATCAACAGTAGAAATATCTTGCATTTACATCTTTCACGTCATTAAAAAAATGACTGTATTTTAATGATTCTAATTTGTATAACAGACTTAGTTCTTTCTTTGGGAGGGATGGCACTTTTTACTTGTGTAATAGCAATAACATTCAGTGTGCTGAAATTTAAACACAATACCTTGTTTCTGTGGGACATATTACTTTGTGTTTTCCAACTCACTGAATGTTAACTGACTACTGCTGCCACAAGTAGTTAAGAATTTCTGCCTCATATCTTCATGGCCTAGGTTTCAGTCCTGTCTTTCAGTCACTGCCTGTATAGAGCTGTTATGTGATTGCTATCTCTCTGTTGTTTCTTATTACTCCAGTTACTTCCAACAAAATCCTTAAGTGTCAACACTAGTCTGGGTGTATACATTGAACATACCATTGCCTTTATGTCCCAGGCCATGCTTGCAAAAGGTCCAAGAAATACAAGTTGACTTATTCAGTTAAATTAATAATTAGTTATCTATTAATTAGGTAATTAATTAAACTATTTAGTGCCTGAGGATGGCAGCCAAGAAAATGCTGCAAACTGCCACAAATTAAAAGAAAGAAAGTAAATCACATCTTCATGTCAGAATTTGATTATTTATCATTTCTTACTGTGAGCATAGATGATTATGATCAAGTCTATGATTGTAATGAGTATATCATGTGTTTAAGACATGGATACTAAAAAATTCACCTTGAGAACAAAGGTCCAATAATAATTTTTCGTAATGCATTGATATTTATCTGCTCCATGTACTACTAGTTATACAAAAGTAAGATGGAGGAAAAAAAAAACAATGGGCCAGATTCACGAAACCTCCGTGTAAGACTTAATATGTCTTACTCGGAGGCTGCAGTTGAACGGTATGACGTCAGCATGCCATGCATATTCATGAGGGCATGCTGAATCATACCCAAGTCTAACACGGTCCATGTAGGATAGTAGGGGGCATGTCCGATTGCCGAGTACAGCAAAGGGACACGCCCCCAGAAGAGTCAGAGTCCTGAAAGTAAACACCCACGAGCGAGTCCACTGAAATGTCAAGGAACGCACCACACATCCCTACAGACTAAACCCTACTGAAAATATGTAAAATGTAAAAATAGCAGTTTCCTTTTTTTTTTATAACTTCCAAAATGTTTGCCCGCATTTGCGCTTGTTTGCGCGGGTATGCCCTTCGCTCAACCACAGTTAGCAGATATGACATTGAAAAGCATATAAGATCTACATATGCAAATTAAGCAAAGTAGCAATAGCGTAGCGGTACAGACGTCGCCCAAAGAATAGGTAGTCACGGTTCAAGCCCCACAACATCCCCCTCCATTTTTCTTTAAATAAGTATGAAACAATTCCCCGATATATATACATTTAATTTAAGTAAAATGTAATGAAATGGCCCATGTATTTCTGAACAAAACCTAATTATGTAGATATAAAAAGGATCATAATTGCCCGTAGCTGAGCACCGCTTTAACAAGCTCAATATGAGTGCCCGTAGCTGAGCAGTGCTTTAACAAGCTCAATATGAGTGCCCGTAGCTGGGCAGCGCTTTAACAAGCTCAATATGAGTGCTCGTAGCTGGGCAGTGCTTTACCCAGCTTAATATGAGTGCTTATGGCTAAATAACGCATTACCCACGTAAGCCGTTTGCGCGGAGCTGCGCAGCGCGCCGACCAGCTTACCGTCGGGCAATGTTGGGTAAGCTGTAGCAAAGTCGCCTTTACACAGACACACCTACTAGCCAGTCTAGACAGTAGTAAAATAAAAAAGCAATGGATCGAACCCAGGATACTGTGCACTATAGTCAAAGTACTGAACTACTAAGCCATGACAGTTGTACTGAGAAATACAGTATTACCATACATATAGGAATGAATGAAACTATAACCATGACAAAGAAGGTTTGCTGTAAGCAGAGAAATATCCAAAATGGCCTATCACAGATAAGTGCGGGAAAACCGGCATATATAAGCCCTATAGGCAGGAATACACACCATAACTGATTGTGGTACTCATTTGCAGTCAGGATGGCAGGTGCAGGAGAGGGAAATCGCCTTAGAGCACAAAGGTGGGGTGTTGATGAGTCAAAATATATGGTTTGGCTCTTAGTCCATGATCATGAAGCGCAACTCATGCAGGGCTAGGTTCAATGGGGAGCGTATAAGGCAGAGGCATGGAACCGGTTGGCACATGATCTCACCAGTGCCACAGGCATTCCGAGGACTGGTGAACAGGTCCATCACCACCATGAGCACCTGAAGCGACGAAAGGAGGACCAACTGAACCGATGGATCCAGGAGGCCCACCAAATGCCCAATGCCCCACTACTAAGTATCCATGTAATTAAGTATGTAAGAAATGCTATCCTAGCCTATAGTATGGATAGGTATGTTACAATATTCCTTCATTTATATTACAGCTGCAGGTGTTCGTTCCGCGAATCCGCAAGCCTATGCTGATAGACTGTTGAGGTTGCGCCACCAGGCAGGTTAGTAATTATTCTGCTGGTATTGTTATAGAATATAAGTGGGACAGCTTGTAAAAGGGTTCAGTGTTGCAACCCAGTAATAAAGGTCAAATAAGCCTAGAAGAAAGATTCTGCTAGCATTGTAAGATTAGATAAGTGATGCAGCCTGGAAAAGAGTATTGCAATACAGTAATAAAGATTAAACAAGTCTCAAATAGAGTTTCCACCTGCATTGTAATATCAGATAACTACTTCAGCCTGAAAATGAGTGTTGTAATCAATCAACAAAGGATAGACAACTGTCGAATACATCCTTGTAAATTCTGCCATATGAAATAAGTGAGTCAACTGGAAAGGATTGTTGTAACCCAGTAATAAATGTTAATAAAGCCTAGAATTAAGTACTATCCTGAAATGTAAATATAAAATAAGTGAGAGAGTGTGAGAAAGAGAGTTTGAAGCTACCAAGAAATCTGTAAAAGTCTGGAATAAAGGTATACTGCATTCACTACATAATGAAATGAATGAGACAGCCACAACCAAAGAGTGAAATGTCTTTAATAAAGTACAGAACCTGGACTGTGTCCATCCCACAATTTGGATATGTTGCTGTACTCTTGCATTATGGAGATAGTATGGTTGTATGAAATGCTGAACATCCACAGTTATCTAGACCCATATAAATTAAATGTAGCAGGATGCTTTACCTGAACACAGCCAGATATGAACATATATGAATAAAAATGGAATGTATATTAATGTAGCAGTAACATCCCCATCACCAACATTCCTAAGGTTACATACAGGAAACTGTACTAATACATGTAGGGGATATATATCTGCATCTACTAGGAATGTACAGTATATGTATAGGTAGTTTACATTGTTAATGTAATATTTCTCCACCCTACCCTATTTTCACAAATTATGCCATTCCACACCAAACTGGGTATGTGTATTCACAATTAATTCCCATGGACATTTGTCCTGTTGGTTTATACATATCTGCATGTACGTTGATGCATGTGCCCTGTTCACATATCCAAACCTGATGGCCTGTTGCCACGAATCAACTCTGCATGCTGTTGGAATGTCCACAGTTGTTCTAAATATGCATGTGTTATGCTTGCTGCTCAATGTTCGGAATTCATGTGTGTTTGGTTAATGGGAATACTGATGCATGCTGTTACAACTAATTTTGAATGGTGTTGTTTGTTACTAACCCAAAATACCATAAAATACTGCTAAACATAGGACAACGGGGAAGGTGGGTTCCAGTGGACCCACCTCTCCCACTTCAGCTGGCGAGTGCACCTGGCACCAGTGCCCAGGCCGGGACCTCCTCCTTCGATGGCCCTGTGCCACCTTCGGGTGGAAGAGCTGCAGGGGACGGGGCTCGTCCCCCCTCTGCAAGCGTGGCCGGAGGAGAGCCTCCACTCATCCTCCATAGGGTCCGGTCTGTGGTGCGTAGTGAGATCAGGCGTTCTGTGACTGATCCACTACGCCAGCTTGAGACGAGAGTGGTGCAACTCACGGGTGTGCCTGCCTGCCCTATCCAGCCCCCAGCCACAGCCCCAGCCTGGGCTGTGAAGGCGGGTGGGGATCTCAGTTCCACTGTTGCCATCTGTGGGCTCATGGGCTTACGATATCCAAACATCCATCCCCGTCAATTTTGTTTACCCCCCACATGGGTCATACTCTGCCCCTGTATGCATCTTGTTTGTCTTGTCTGTTAACCTCCCCAACCTACCTCCCCAAATATACCTACTTCCTGTACCTCACATTCCACTCTCACCTGAAAAAAAAAATAAGAAAAGGGCACTCTGTTCCCACAAAAAAATTACGCCCCATACATAGCTGCCCATTTTGCATACATGTCTGCTGGACATGTAAACTGATAATTACAATTGGCTGTACAACATATTTTGTTGTCCTCACCCCTCTCTCAGGGGTGGAAGGTGTCAAATCTCACTCTAAATTTCTAACATATGCACAGCTGTTGCTGGTAAAGAATTGGGCAGCTATGGGCCTTCCCTACATCCTTCCTGCACATCCCGAGCTTGTTTTTCTACTGTCCTACCCTCTTTGTGCCCTCTTTTTCACCACTTTCCTATTTCCCCATTTTCTTTTCTTTAAAAGAAAATAGTGCGGGTGTTAGCGGGAGTAAGCACTTTTAAGCAGTAGTCAGCGAGTGCGCTTGTGTGCGCTTAGCTAAGCGTAGATAAGCGTAACTAAGCATCGCGCAAACTCACGCAAACCCACTTACAACTGCTTAAAAGTGCCTTAGTCACTCTGTATGACAAGGCCTGTAGTCTGCTCATCAGAAAAATAAAATACCCTGTCAGTCTCTAACCCAGGACCTTGGAAACACTAGACTGCATGAATTACCACTCAGCCACAGCAGATATACAAGAACTTGGTGCTGAAAGAAATATATCATGAAATACAAGGACTGAATATAAAGGGAAAATAGGAAGGCCATTACACAAAGCTTGTTCTGTGTATCTTTACTGGCAATTCTTGTGGAATTGCATTACATTAGTGTGATAAGAGAAACAGCAATGCTAGTAGGTAATAATGTTACAGTAGCACCTTACAAACCCCACACAATATCAGAGCAGGATAAACACTGCCATATTTGAATAGGTAAGAGGCCAGACCTCCCAACTGTGACTGATTGACAGGGATGTCCCTGATTTGCAAACAAATGTTACCTGTGCCCCACTGACTCCCTGTGAAATGTACTCACAGTAGGCAGAAAGGGGGGGAAACCCATGTAATGGTAACTGTCAATAAGTTACAGTAGACACTACTTGCATGTCAGAAATGGTGTAGTAATACATATGCTCAAAATACCCCATAGTCACAACTGCAGAATATCTGAAATATATCACGGGTGTATCCCACTGATATGTACCTTTCCCTGAGGCTGGTCAAATATATACCTGAGAGTATCTGAGGCCTGGAAGTGTCAGAAACACACAGGCATATCAGCCTGTCTGCTGTTAAATACTCTGCAAATAGCTGTAGAATTACTTCCACAAGCATGCCCTTATGTAGGAGTACAACACAGAAATATCAAAGGATGTAGCCATCTAACATACTAATGACAGTATAGCAGTTGACAAGCACTGCATGTGCCTGATATTCATAATTGTTAGTACAATATACTTAGTTGTCCTCACCCCTCTCTCAGGGATGGAAGGTTTCAAATGTCACAGCAAATGTCAAGCATATGTACAGCTATTGCAGTTAAAGAAATATGCAGCTATGGACCTTCCCTACACCCAGCCTGAACATTCCTAGCTGGTGTCCCCACTGACTTCCTGCTTCCCGCTTACAACTGTTTAAAAGTGCCTTATTCACTCTGTATGACAAGGCCCAGTACTGCTCAGCAGCAAAATAAAATACCTTTGTAAGTGTCAAACCCCAGACCATGGGCTAACCAGACTGCATGAAGTACCACCAAGCCACAGCAAACATATAAGAACTTAGTGCTGAAAGAAATATATCATGCATTACAAGGAGTGAATGTAAATGGAAAATAGGAAAGCCATAGCAACACATTCCAGTAAAGACAAATATCAGGCATTCAAGGAGTGATTGTAAAGGGAAAATAGAAAAGCCATAGCAACACATTGCAAGAACTACTGTTGTATGCCAGTTAATCCACAAACCCCACAGGAAAGTACATACTCCCATATAAACAGTGTTAGCATTAGCAGGTGTGAGTTAACATACACACTGAGAAGAGTGCACTGGAAGAAGCAACAGTCAGGTTTCAGTACAACATGCATTTCAGTGGCTACAACACAGCCTCATATATGAAAGATATACCAACCTTCTGACTGATACAACAGTGTCCACAGCAAACCAGCATGGTCCCCACCTTGCAAAACTGAAAGGCCTATGCCTACGTAACCTATCATTTTATAGCAGTGTCCTGAAATCACAGTGAGATCTGCAATTACCACACAGCAGGCTGCATGCAATTACTAAATGCTGGCCACCAATTGGTGCAGAGGCCATCACATGCACATGTGCAGACACCTACAAAGCAGCCTGTACTGAGAGAGAGAGAGAGAGAGAGAGAGAGAGAGAGAGAGTCACCTCTGTGTAGCCGTTTCACAGGAGCAAGTAAAAATCACATTACATGTGTCCCAAAGGGCAGGGTAGCATATGGCTAGGCTGCCCTAGGCCCAGGGCCAATAGCATAGTACCTATCTAGGACACAATGCACACACACATGTACTAAGTGCAATACCAGCTATGTGAGATTGAATGAGTGTGACACTGACTGTGTGCAAGGTCTGTAAAGGTGTGATAACTTAGCGTGAGTTTGTGTCTGTCATGGTAGTTTGCGTCATAGGTGTGAGGCCAGAAAAAGATGTGTCAGTTATCGGGATGCAAACATAGTAGATTGGCATATGTTGTGCTGTAGTTCCCTGTGTACGACTGCTGTGTCCCATCATAGGCAGAAGCAATACATGTATGCTCAGTAAGTGGTACTGCTGTTGAATCCAGCTCACATATGAACTGTTGTACTACCTGAAGTTGTAGGCCTAAACACTACAGTATGGTATATGTTCACATTCCCTGGTAACACTGTCTGGTGTGTTTCCTGTAGTCTGCACAGATTACATACTTCATACATAGGTATCTGTAAGTAGGGGCACACAGTACTATAAGGTACACAGTTAATGCTCATCTGTGTCGTCATGCATTTGTGTGTTGTATGTATGTGTAATGTGTGTGTAATGATGCCTGTACCATGGCCGCAATCACATGTGTGTTACAGGGTATGTGTGTGTACCTGGCAGAATGTATACCCTGTGACAGCAGTATGCTGGCTATATTAACAACTGTGCACATATGTCAGGTAGGGGTATGGCATCAAAGACTAGGGTGGATTACCATTTAAACTGTAAATGTGCATTGCATTCATTGCATGGGATGATAATATACTTTATCCATTAGCTTGATACATACCCCCAGTGTGAGGTTGTGCATTGTATCCCAAACAGTGTGCCAAGTGCTGGTATTTACTAGTTTGTTGTATGGAGTGTGGCAGGCACTGTCAGACAGTTGTGTGCTGAGCACTGATATGTGGTATTGAACATGTGTATCCCCTGATAGACAGACAGATGATATATATGGCAGTTAAGTGATATCAGTACATTAGAATATTAAGTGTGCCACATGGCTTGCTCACATATTTTTCTTTTCCTTCCAGGGTGATGGTGCATCAGCATAACCCACCTTATACAGCAGCAGAGGATCAGGAGATCCACCAGAGCCTGGTGCAGAATTTTTCTGTGCTGTTTTCCAGGACCAGTCAGAACCAGCATGAGAGGACTGCACTGTGGCAAGATCTTGTCCGTCGGGTAAATGACATAGGCATGCATAACTGGACATATGAGCAGGTACGCCATCAGCGCAGTGATTTAATTAGACATGTCCAGAAGCGTGCATCTGATATCCACAGACAACAGCTTGCCACAGGTGGTCGTATACCTATCCACCCCCCCTCAACAGTGTGGAGGAGCACCTCCTACGTGTTGTGGTTCCAGGCCAACAACAACAACATCCACAAACATGTGTCATCATGGAGGCCGAAGCCACCCAGCATGTTGAAATGGAGTGTGCAGGTAACATGCCATATCTGTAGTTGACTGTTCTCTGTACTGGTAGTTTATGTGTGTGTGAGATATGTACTGTGTGTGTAGCTGTTAACCTGCCTATTCTTCTGCAAGATTGATATTCTGAGCATAATCTGTACACCTGTGAAAGCCACCTGTTGTACTACTGTACTTTATCATACTCACAGTATCAATGGCACAGTTGTGGCCGCTGGCAATCACTGTCATATTTTTGCAGGTCCCTCTAGAGTGACAGCAAGGCAGCCAATCCATGCTGGTGAGTGTGTAATAACAATACTGTTGCTAATGACATGTGCATGTCATATGGAGGTGTAGTGTGTGCACATGTAACACCTACGCATAATGCATGCTGTGCATGTTTGCTGTTAGACTATGCATATCCCATTAGTCTCAGTAGCTGCTTCACTCACATGCAATACACAGAGCATGACACATGTGTGGCAACACAGTACTGGACATTATATAGGCATACCTGATACACATGTACACAACACACACATGTTTGGCATAGACACTACACCTTAGCCTGCTACACATGTCAAATTATGACACCTGCTGTATGGCCACCCTTCAGTATCCCACTTATCCTCTACTGAGCACACATAATATACCTGAGGGGTAGAGGCCTACCATGTCTTTGTGCAACAGTCTTGAACAAATAATACATTCATGTTAGGCAATGCTCACTATTGGCCACCTTACACACCCATGTAACAAGTGGCTGTGTAATTGTGGATGTAGTCATGTTACTGCACTTCAGGTACAGCATGCTAGCTGTCTGTCTGGCACACATTATTATTGTTGACTGGCCACAAGAAGCATGTTGATCATGGCTCAAGTTACTACACCACATCCAGTTCAACTGACCACAAAAGTACACGTAGCAGTTATTGCGTAGCACCGTTATGTGTTGTGTGTGTGTGTGTGTGTTTGTGCAAATATATGCACCCACAGCTTGTAACAGTTGCACAACATTGTTATGTCCTTGTACACATTGTGTCCCAGGGTGGAGACAATCACTGAACAACTACACACAACCATCAAGTACACGTATACTGTTATTAACAAGAGCTGTCTACACTTGCACTGCATATTCCTGTGCAACACATAATCTGCATGCTGACACATGTGCAGTGATGTTTTTCCTTGTGATACTGTCACCCACCCTCAACCAGTATTGTGTATGTGTTGGATTGCAGGTGTGTCTGTGTTTGTATCTGCTGTACTGAGGAGTGTGCCTGTGTGCCTGTGTGCTTGTGCGCCTGTGTGCCTGTGTGCCTGTGTGCTTGAGTGCATGTGTGCATGTGCGCCTGTGTGCATGTGTGCCTGTGTGCCTGTGTGCATGTGCGCATGTGTGCATGTGAGCATGTGCGCATGTGTGCATGTGTGCTAACATCGTGTACACATTTGTAAACTGTGTTTCCTATCTTCCTCTCACAGGTTCTGATGTTGCTCTGGTGGAATGCAGCAGGGAACCTGAAGCCACTGCTGGGGATAGTGATAATGATGATACATGTGTAATGGCACAGGGAGGTGTGACAGGGTCTGTCGTTGGTCAGCCAATCGACACTACACAGCAGTCAACCCCATCAATGTGCACAGTCATCCTGCTGATACATCCATTGTCACCAATGTCCTTAGCTGAGGGACAGCATACAGTGGGCATTGACCAGGGTAGTGTGGTATCATTGGCACATGCATCCCCTCACAGCAGCCATGGCCGGATTCCTGACATGGTACCACACAGGCAGATGTCCAGAGGTTCTCGTGGGAGCATCCGTGGTCGTACTGCCCCTGTCAGACGTGCCCACAGAGGTCTTTCAACCTCAGCTATGTTCCAGGCTGTAATGCAGACACAGGCACGTATGGAACGGTACACCAGACAGGGTCTGAGGGAGCTTAGAGCACATCGCACCGCTATGAATGACACTATGCATGACGTTGCGGCTGCCATCCGTAATATCAGTGAGGTCATTGATAGACGTTGGGGGGGCACATTAGATCTCTCCCACAATTACATGTCCAGGAGCCAGGACAGTGCAGGATGGTTGAGGCGTCGACGTGGACGTATGCCAGCAACATCAGCAGCTGGCAGTCATCACAGATGACAACAAACCCACAGCCGCTCCCATAGTGCCAATACCAGCCCCAGCAATGCTGGGTCTGTGCTTTCATTACACCATCCTAGAAGACCACGTGCATGTGGCTCTGGACATTCCCAGCAGGGACATGTGTCCAGTCAACAACCCACTGCTTCTGGTGACAGTACCCAGTCTGGCTTAGTACCTGATACTGTCCATAGCACCCCTGCCAGGCACAGGTACAGTGTCCGTGGCCAGAGACAGTGATCTGTATGACATGGCAGGTAAAGTCTGTGGCTGTCCACAAACAGCAGTATATGGCAGCCACGTGGTGGAACTGTGTGCAAGCATACACACACACATAATGCTAACATCTAGGGTTAACACATACACACACACATCCCATCAACATTGCCCCATGTTGTACTGTTGTCCCTCACTAACACACACATATACATGTCGATTGGATGTGTCAATGGCAGACTCTGGCAAACCAAGTACACACCCTGTGCATATGATGAAACTGTGCCACCTCCTGCCATCTGTAACATTGATGCAGAAACAGGCTAACATGGTGCTGATGCACAGGGTGACTACATAGCACTGTAGTAATAATATCATGTTGTTAACAGTACAGTGTAATGATATCATTGTGGGTATATTCGAGCATGCATGATGCATTAACTATGATTGTCATTGTGGTTTTTTATACACCAGTGTTAATTCCCAAAGTGTACTGTCTGCACATGTGCCACATGGCTGTTGTGTGCACCTTTGCCTGCATGTGTTGGGGTGTGGACAGTACATGTGTGATGTTTGCAGCACAGAGTTGCAGGTGTACATTTGTGAACATGGTTAGCATGGAACATGACATGATTTGACAGTATGCTGTGGGTGATACGGTTTCCATGTGTCAATGGTATGCATTCTGGTACTATACACAGCCTACATAGCCTGACATTCGATGGTCATTACATGGTGTCTCCTCAACTGATACACAGATGTAGGAACCCGGTGTCAGTGATATCCCTGCAGTACTAAACTATACCAGTAGCCATTCTTACTGAGCCCCACACATCCCTGGGAACAATACTCTTTGGCATATAGCAGTCTCACGTACATGTCCACACACTATGGATATGTCCATCCATGACTGCAAATGCATACAGTGGCCTACAATGCATTCTACACATGACACACCTAACCACCACAAGGGTATCATACAGACAGATACCTGTTGTCCAAGCCATGCTGTATTGCTGTAATGCAACTGTAGCATTGTCATCGGCATGTAGTTAACATAGTATTCCAACAGTACCATGTATGTGGTAGCACCCATCATGTACAACGGGTAATGGTGTGTACATGTGGACAAGTGTTATCTTGTCTATCCTGTGATATTCACATTTCCAAAGGTATTCTGCAGTCCCTCGGTGTATCACCTAAGCAAGATGGTGTCTGTATGCATATCGGCAACAGTTGCCATACACCTACACTGGATGTCCATCACTCACAGACTTTGCTGTGTTTTAACATGTCTGACATATACTCCAGACATGAACCCTCACCCACATTAATCTATCAAAGCTTTCATGGGTGTGTGTCACATAGTTGGCCTAGGACACAGATCACTGCAGTAGCCTGCATTGTCACCAACATACATGTATGGCCTAAGGTCTGGTAAGCTGCGGCACATGCTGGCAAAGGTAACAACTGTAATCATATGAGGCAGGCTTCACACATAGGAACTATTAAAGGTCACAGGTACATATCTGTATGTGGCACACACATACCTGATGTGTGCATTGAAATTACTGTTATAATAATATGTCATACAATAATAAAAGCAAAACACACAACACATTGACAAACTGTGTGACAAACACACACAAACGCCTACCTAACTATATTATGATACTTGAGAGAGACGCATTAGCAAAGTGCGCTATTCGCATTACTGGATGATTTCCCTTCTCCTGCTGTATTTATAGGATGCTGACATCATCAGTCTTTCCAAAGAGGAATGTACATCTTTTAGTGTGTTACCCAGTCTTCAAAAAGGCCATTCCTTTCACAGCGAATTGAATACATACACACCCACCTGCCCACCCCCCCACACACACACACAGAGTGTTTGCAGGTTTCAAACTACTACCTGGTTGCCTTGTGGTTTTGGCGTCTTTTCAGGCTTGTTGGCTGTTGGTGAAGCACCCTCCAAGAGGAGAAAATGCTGAGAAAAGAAAGGAGCCACTTTTGAGATTTTAAGTATTTTTCCTCTGTTTATTCGCTAAGATTTTCTGCTAGCCGCCTATTTTGAGCATTTTCTGGCTTGTTAAACTTGATTTCTGCATTAGTAACTGTATTTAGAGCACAACCTAGAGCTGTTTACTGAATTTCCTGTTTGCACTTATTTTTAAAATCGTTTTTTTCTCAAAACTTGCATTTTATCTGTCTTTGGCCTAGCACTCTTGTGTGGGGTCATTTACTGCACTGTTATAACTTGTTGATACTTGTGAACCTTTGCTATCTCAGAAAAAAACAAAAAAAAATCTTGCTTTTTTCCCACTTTTCTGAGATTTAAAAAAGTTCAGTTACAGGCTTGCTGTTCTTGAACTGTTTGTAAGTTTCTTGGAGGCCATTTTTTGCTTGGGCTAAAGGGAAGTCTCTCTGTTGATCAGTGGCAGTGAAAAACATTGAGCAGCCTGCCTGCCCCTGTGGGAGTGGTTACTGACTTGAAACTGTAGTTTTATTGGCCATTTTGGGTCATTTCCAAACTCCTTCATCTTCCTCTCTTAAAACCCTCTTTTGCAAGTTTTTGCGCGTTTTTGTGCATAGCGCAACAGCGGGCAGCGCCGCCTAATTGGGTTTAAACTATTCCTGGCTCCACAAAGTCTGCTCTTCACTTTTTTCCTTAGAACTGCTCTATCTCTCAATTTAAACACCATATTCTCATTCTAAGGCCTTTCACTGGTCCAATTAAGTAATCCTACAAGTTAGCACTATTAAACCATAAGCACTACTTACTCTTATACTCTCTACGATTACCCTGTCCTCTATTGGTCCATCTTAAATTCAGTTTCCCTATGTTATTCTAGCATGTCCAAAGGTCAGTCAATGGTTTCCTCTCCAGTTCAGCTGGTGAATCTGGGAATTTTGAGCCAATGTTACAACTATCTCATGTACACGGACAACCCTCTCCTCCTCCAAACAGGTTCAAATATATGTGAGAGATGCAACTATTTAGCCAAACTGGAGGCTGAGCTCTCTCATCTCAAAACTGGTGTAACCAGTCAGGAGGAGAAGGTAACCTCACACAACACAATTCCAGTATCATATAGTCCCACCACATCAGCGAACCAAACACATAAATACACAAAAACATACTCTGAGGCTCTAAATAAAAATATACCTAAGCAACAGAGACCTCCAAAGCAGACATCCAGGCAAACGCTCCCTCATAACAAAACACGCACAACACATAGCCCACAAAGTCAGTGTGCCAAGCAGCCACAGCCCTTAAGGCTGAATAACACACCTGATACTCTTGTAATAGGTGACTCTATTGTTAGACACACTGACGTCCCGCTCACCAGGCTGAATAAAGAGAAGGTCACGGTGAGCTGCCTGTCGGGTGCTAGGATCCGCCACATAACGCAAGCACTCATGTCACTCCAAAGCAAATACAAATATGACTCAGTCATTGTACTTGCTGGTGTGAATGACCTGAGACATACCTCCCTGGACTACATGAAAAGAGACATAGAGGAGCTCTCTGATCATGTAGCCCAGGCTGGTATGACCCTGACCTTGAGCAGCATCTTACCCTCACCTAGAATGATGCCACAGTACAAAGACAAAATGATTGATTTTAACAACTGGCTAAAATTTTGGTGTCATTCAAAGGGGATCCAGTGTCTGTCAGCCTGGGATGACATGCTCGACAAGCCACGTTGCTTCGCTAGGGATGGCTTGCACCTGTCACCACTGGGCTTTCAGATATTGGCAAAGGTTCTTGCCACCCCCATAGTGCCTTTTTTAGGCAAGGCTCAAAAGTCAAACCCACCCCCATAGACAGCACAAGGAACAAGAAACTAAGGGTAATGCTGCTTAACGCCAGAAGTCTTAACCTCAAGATGCATGCACTCGAAGCTCTCCTCAGTATGGAGAACATCGATATCTGTGCAGTGACAGAAACCTGGTTCAAGGCTCCAGAGAGCACCCCAGCACTACCAGGCTATACCTCACATCATGCTTTTCAGCCCCAAAACCCGGACCGAACCACAAAAGGAGGGGGAGTTTCCATATTTATCAAGGATATCCACACCTCCAGGTTAGTGGCATTGCATGAAGTATCAGAGACCATCCATGTGCAACTAACAGTGGGCAAGACTGCTTTTCAGTTTATAGCATCCTACAGACCACCCTCTCAAAGTCAGGAGTCCCACTCAGCTTTCCTGAAAACATTGGAGAACATGAAGATCTCTCCGAACACCATTATATTGGGCGACTTCAACTACCCAAACATTGACTGGGAGCACTACTCAAGCCCCAGCACCTTAGCCCCAAGGTTCCTGGAAATTATAAACTCAAATGCTATGGAACAACTAGTCACCACTCCCATAAGAGGGGACAACATACTAGACCTGATCATTACCAACATGGGGACTCTATGCTCCACACCAGAAGTATATCCCTCATTGGTAAGATCAGACCATAAATTAATTTCACTGGATGTCCACATCCCGACCCCAGCCCCAGACCAGAAAACCACAGTGAAAAACTTCTCAAAAGCAAACTTCTCACTTCTCAAAACCGAAGTGGAATCCTTCAAGACCCCAGGGCCAGTGGAAACTATGGCCCAAACTGCAGAATCCTATATAAACGCATTCTACGGACATCTCCAGGAATGCATGGATCATGCTATCCCAAACAAAACCAAGACCCAATCATCCAAAGGCAGGCGTCCAGTCTGGTGGAACCCTGCCATAAATAAACTGTACAACAAAAGGAGGAAGCTACTACATGATAGAGCAAAATCCCTAATAGGGAAGGCATCTCTGATCAGTACTAGCAAAAAATTACGATCCCTCATAAAATCCTCCAAGGCCAGCTTTGAGAGAAAAATTGCACAGGACACCAAAGACAATCATAAGGCTTTTTTCAGTTATGTTAGGAACCTGGGATGCAACTCCCAGACTTATTCTGAGTTGATTCTAAATGACAAAAAATACACTGGACCCACAGACATCGCCAATATCCTGGCAGACAGGTTCAGTGCAAACTTCTCCACCCCCTCCCCCCAAAAGAGCAAGTATCTATCCCGGCAGATGGCTGCCTCCCAAACATCTCTGATGCTCAGGTGAAGGCTGCTCTCTCCAAAGCAAAAAAACACTGCTTCCATGGGACCAGATGGCGTCCCAGGTTGCGTCCTACATGAACTCCAAGAGGAACTTATCCCTCAAATAAAACAGCTATACAATCTCAACCTCACTACAGGATATGTGCCCACAGAATGGCGTACAGCAACAGTGGTCCCACTCCACAAAGGTGGAGCCTCTACGGACCCTGGAAACTATCGCCCCATAAGCCTGACTAGCTTAGTCTGCAAGGCTATGGAGAGGATCATCATGGAGCTCATAAACAAAAACATTGGGGACCTACAGACACTAGATCCTACCCAGTTCGGCTTTGCCAAGGGCAGATCCTGCCTTTTGAACCTGGTTGACTTCTTCAAAACAGTCACCAAAGTCATAGATGAAGGGAAGGTAGTCCACACAGCCTATCTGGACCTTGCAAAGGCATTTGACACAATACCCCACTCGGGCATCATAGATAAGCTATCCAGCTTAAATATAAACCCCTATGTCACAAGATGGGTTGCAAACTGGCTCAAAGACAGAACCCACAGAGTGAGAGTTGCTGGAGCCATGTCAGACTCGAAACCGGTCACAAGTGGCGTCCCACAGGGTTCTGTCCTGGGACCACGCTTGCTCGGTATATACTTTTCCAAGGTACAGGCAAACGTGGGAGGACTATGGCTCACCAAGTTCGCAGACAACTGCAAACTGGGCATCATAATCGACTCTCCAGCTGACACAAACATCCTTCAAAAAGGTCTCACAGAGACAGATAACTGGTGCCAGCACCATGGTTTAAAGCTAAATGCCAAAAAATGTATAGTCATACCCTTTGGCAAAAACAATGTGCCCACAAATTACCACATAGGCGGAAACCCATTAAGTACAGAGAAAGTTATTAGGGACCTGGGGACCCAAGTTGATAGCAATCTCTCCTTTGAAAACCACATTGCCAAATGGTCAGAAAGACCTTCTACATAGCCCAATTCATCCCAAAGGGTTTCACATCTAGATCAAGACAGGTAATCGTGCCCCTTTATTCATCCCTCATCAGGCCCATCATAGAATACAATGCCCCTTTTGGGATGTACCTTACCCGACACCTGCAGCAATTAGAAAGACCCCAAAAGTATCTCACCAAGAGGATCAAGGGTCTCAAACAGATGCCATATGCTGCTCGGTTAAAAAAACTCCAGCTCTACTCAGTTGCATACCGCCTACTTCGAGGTGATCTATGCCTGACATACAAAGCTATGTCAAATCCAGAATTAATGGACATGCTCCACCTCAGTAAATCTAAATCCCTTACAGCCACACGCTCGAGGGACTTGAACCTCAGCACAGAAATAAATAGAACTTGCTGGAGGGACAGGTTCATAACCCAGAGGCTCCCTTCACTCTGGAATAGAATTCCAGTTCATGTGAGGCAGAACACCTCACTGAATCTCTTCAAGAAGAATCTTGATAGGTGGATGGGGGATCATAGATTTGTCCCAGGGATTACTCCCATGTCACTATTAGACAGAGGCACAGTAAACTAAACCTTAAAAAGGGCACAGTATACTCAAATCAAGGGGTGGCGTAAGCCATACAGAATCGGGCTAGGCTTATAATTGCCCCAGGGCAGATAGCCTAGTATGAACCTATGATACTTGAGAGAGATGTATTAGCAGCGCGCTATTCACATTACCGGATGATTTCCCTTCCCCTGCTGTATTTATAGGGTGCTGACATCATCAGTCTTTCCAAAGAGGAATGTACATCTTTTAGTGTGTTATCCCAGTCTTCAAAAAGGCCATTCTTTTCACAGAGCATCGCTTACATACACACCCCCCTGCCACCCCACACACACAGTGTTTGCAGGATTCAAACTCCTGCCTAATTATGTTATGATTCTTGAAAGAGCCACATTAGCGCAGCGCGCTATTCGCATTACTGGAGGATTCCCCTTCTCCTGCTGTATTTATAGGGTGCTGACATCATCAGTTTTTCCAAAGAGGAATGTATATCTTTTAGTGTGTTATCCCAGTCTTCAAAAAGGCCATTCCTTTCACAGAGAATTGCATACATACACACCCCACTGCCACCCCACACACACAGCGTTTGCAGGATTCAAACCCCTACCTAACTATGTTATGATACTTGAGAAAGACACATTAGTGCAGCACGTTATTCGCATTACTAGATGACTTTTCTTTTCCTGCTGTATTTATAGGGTGCTGACATCTTCAGTCTTTCCAAAGACGAATGTACATCTTTTACTATCCCTCAGTATGGGGATAACAATATCTGTGCATTAACAGATGCCTAGTTCAGGGTCACATGTGCACACTGGCACTGCCAGGTTATGTTCTATACCATGCTTTGTGACCACAGGACTTGTAACACACAACACAAGTAGGGGGTGTATCCATATACATCACAGATACCCACACCTCTGGGTTGGTACCACTGCACTAAGCATGACATGCCATACATATACAACTACCATTGTGCAAAACTGCCTTTTAGTTTAGTGTGTAGTTCAGACCACCACCACCCCCCCCCCCCCATACCCAGGAACTGCACCCAGCTTTCCTGGGAACAGTGTAGGATATGAAGGTCTTCACACACCATTATAGTGGTTGACTTCAGGTACACAAATATTGACTGGAGATACTACTCAGGCCCTCAGCAACATCACCCTACAGCCACTACAATTTGTGGATCCATGTGCTATGGCACAACCAGTCACCACACCCACAAGGGGGAATACATATTGGACCTGATCATCACCAACATGGGGAATCTATGTTCCACACCAGAGGTAGAACCCTCATTGTTAAGATCAGACTATAAACAACTTTCCCTGGATATCCATATCCCGTCCCCACCCCCAGCCAAGGAAATCACTGTAAAGAATTTCTCAAAAGCAGACTTTGCACTTGTGAAGACTGGGGTGAAATACTTCAAAAGCCCTGTGCGGGAGGATAATAAAGCCCGATCTGCAGAATCCTTTACAAACGCATTGTATGAGCACCTGCAGGCATGCATTGATCATGCTATCCCAAATAAAACCATGACTCCTCCAAAACAGGAGACCTGTCTGGTTGACCCCGGCCATATATAAGCTGTACAACAGAAGGAGGAAGCTACTACATAACAGAGCAATATCCCACAGAGGGAGGACATCACTGAACAGTATTGACAAGACACTTCAATCCCTCATATAATCATCACTTGCATGTTTTGACAGTGAAATTGACCAGACACTACAGATAATCACAAGGCCTTCTTTAGTTATGTCAGGAATATGTGTGGAAACAACACAGATATGCTCTGAATTGTTGCATAACAGCACAAAATATGCCAAACCTATGGACATAGCCTACACCCTGGCAGCGAGAGTCTGCAAATCACCCCCCCTTTACCCCCCAAGGGTACAGATGCCCATCTCAAATGAATGTAACCTCCCTGACATCACAGATGCACAGGTGAAAGTTGCCCTCTCCACAGCAAATAACGCAGCATATGTATGGGACCAGACTGTGTCCCAGGCTGTGTCCTATATGAGCTCTGAGTAGAACTGAATACTCACATTAAGTCACTGTTCCAACTTAGCCTTACTACAGGATATGTACCCTGAGAATGGCATACAGATACAGTGCTCCCACTCCACAAAGGTGGTGCCACAACGGACCACAGGAACTATCACCCCATAAGCCTGACTAGTGTGGTAGAAAAAGCTATGGAACGTATTATCATGGAAGTCATAATCAAAAACATTGTGAGCCTCCAGACAGTGGATCATACACAATTCGGCTTTGTTAAGGGCAGATCTTGCCTCTTACACATAGTTCATATCTTTGAAAAGGTTACTGAAGCCATGGATGAGGGCAAGGTAGTTCACACAGTCTACCTGTACCTTGCAGAAGCCTGCAACACAATATCCCACTCAGGCATCATACATATGCTTACCAGCTTAAATATCAACCCCTATATCACTAGATGTGTTGCTATCTGCCTCAGGGATGGAACCCACATGGTCAGAATTGCAGGTGCCATGTCCAATTCCAGACCAGTTACAACTGGTGTCTCACTGGGCTCAGTTGTGAGACCTGTCCTGTTCGGTATGTACTTCTCTGAGGTTCAGACTAACACGGGGGGATTATGTCTAACAAACATCACAGATGACTGCTAACCGGGGGCCATAAGCAACACTGCAGCTAACACATGCTTCCTCCATAAGGGTCTCACAGAGATGGATGCTTGTTGCCAAAGCCATGGCCTCGTGCTAAATGCTAAGACATGCATAGTCATCCCCTTTGGGGAAAACAAGGTGCACACAAATCACCACATAAGTGGTAATCCATTAAGTACAGAAGATGTATTTACAGATTTGGGGACCAACATAGATTGTAACCTCTCCTTTGCTAATCAAATTGACAGAGTCATTGCAAAGACCTTTATATAGCCCTCCTTATCACATGGGGGTTTGCATGTACATCATGGGAGGTCAATGTGGCCCTCTACTAGTCACTCATCAGGCCCATGTTTGACTACAATGGCCCTTTTGGGGTGTACCTTACCCAACACCTGCAGCAACTACAGTGTCCACAACAGTACCTCCCCAAGAGGATCATGGGCTACACACAGATGTCCTATGCAGCTCAACTAATGGATCTCCAGCTCTACTCAGTTGCTTAATGCCTACTCAGAGGTGATCTATGCCTGAAGTATGCAGCCATTTCAAACCCAGAAGTAATGGACATGCTCCATCTCATAACATCCAAGACCCTTAGAGCTACACACTCCAGGGACTTAAACCTCAGCACAAAACTAAATAGGACATGCTGCAGGGACAGATTCATTACCCAGAGGCTCCCCTCACTCTGGAATTGAATCCCAATTAAAGTTAGACATAGCCCCTTGCCAACCCTCTTCCAGCAAAATCTAGCCGCATGGATGGGAAATTGTATATTCACCCCTGGGATCTCCACTGTGTCCCTGCTTGACAGAGGCACAGCAAACTAGCCTTAAAGGGTGCCTTCTGTGACCCACTTTACAGAGGCACAGTAGGCTACTCTACTGGGGAGGCGGACGCCAAATACACTCTGCCTAGGCTTATGAATTCCCTAGGGCAGACAGCCTAGCATTGACCTCTGTACCTATGTTTATGTTGGGGATGCACAATATTTGTTGCTGATACTGTTTGCAAGTCTTTATTGCCGTAGCTTTCCCAGTTTCTATGAACAACTTGTGTATCTGCGTAACATGTTTGATCATGACAGGGTTCCAGTGTATTAATATATGTGTCTGTTGTCATTTAACTGTGTGCACAGGGCAGATTGCTGGATCTTGGGAGGTTCCTGGCTTAACACATACAACTGCCAGATATGTGTGGCCGACTGCTATACTCAGACATGGCCTAAGTGTGTGAGCATGCCCAGTTCAGGCTTTCCATGGTTTGTCGCCTGACATATGTCTCATTTATCCAAGTGTGTGAGCATGCCCAGTGTGACCTTTCCATATGTTGTGATCTGAAGTCCACTACATTTGTGGCTGTGTGTGAACATGACCAATATTGACATTTATACTGTGTGTGTTGGAAGTCATGTTGTGTTCTTACTGCCAGACTCCTTTGTGTCATAACTCAACAGGGATTGTGCTGTGCCTGCAGGGTTTCCATGGGATAGTTTGCAAAGACTTGTCAACATTCTTTCATACTGGCTGAACACTGCAATACTATCATGGTGTACTGGTTCAGTACTTTCACTATGGTGCACAGTATCATGGGTTTGAGTCCCATCACTGCTTTAAATGCTCATACTGAGTAGACCAGGCTAGTTGGGCAACTATGAGCATGTTGCATTTTGTTCAGCTATGTCTTACTTAAACCAGGCTTGTCCAACATTGCTGTGTATTCACGAACTTGGGTGGACATTGCCAAACATTACTCCACATTGACCACAGTTGTACTAGTTAGTGTGTGTGATTCTGCTCATATGTTCATACTAGGCTATCTGCCCTAGGGCATTTATAATCCTAGCCAGAGTGTGTTTGGCTTTCAACACACATTTTAAGTGGAGTTTGCCATGACATTTTTCAAGGTTAGTATACTGTGCCTCTGTCTAACAGTGACATAGAAGCAATACCCAGGGTAAACCTACAATCTCCCATCCACTCATCCAGATTCCTCTTGAAGAGAGTCAATGAGGGACTCTGGCTAACCTGGAGTGGGAGTTTACTCAAGAGTGGAGGGAGCCTCTGGGTTATGAATCTGTCACTCCAGCATGTCCTATTTATTTCAGTCCTGAGGTTCAGGTCTCTTGAGGGGCGTAGCTTGATGGGATTCTGATTTTCCAAGGTGCAGCATGTCCATTGATTCCAGGTTGGACATGGCTTTATACATCAGGCACAGATCACCTCTGGGCAGGCGGTATGCCACTGAGTGGAGCTGCAGTTTCTTTAACCGGACAGCAAATGGCATGTGTTTGAGCCCTTTGATCCTCCTGGTGAGGTACTTTTGTGGTCTTTCCAGCTGCTGCAGATGTCTGATAAGGTACATCCCACAAGGGGCATTGTTCTCAATTATGGGCCTGATGAGGGATGAGTAAAGAGGCACGATGACCTCACCTGATCTAGATGTGAATACCTTCATGATTAAGTGGGCTATATGAAATGTTTTTCTAAACACTTTGGCCACGTGGTTGTCAAATGAGAGATTGCTATCAACTTGGGTCCCCAGGTCCCTTATCACTTCTTCCATACTTAATGGGTTACGACCTATGTGATAATTTGTGGGCACTTAGTTTTTGCCAAAGGGGATGACTATACACTTTTTTGTGTTTAGCTTGAGGACATGGCTCTGGCACCAGTTGTCTGTTTCTATGAGGCCATTTTGTAGGATGCTTGTGTCAGCTGGAGGGTCGATTATGGCGCCCAGTTTGCAGTCATCTGCAAACTTGTTCAGCCACAGTCCTTCTGTGTTGGCCTGTACCTCCGAGAAGTATATACCAAACAAGGGAGGTCCCAGAACTGAGCCTTGTGGGATGCCACTTGTAGCTGGTTTGGGGTTCTGACATGGCTCCAGCATTTCTGACCATGTGGGTTCTGTCCTTGAGCCAGTTTGCAACCCATCTAGTGACATAGGGGTTTATATTGAAGCTGGTGAGCTTATCTATAATGACCAAGTGGGATATTGTATGGAAGGCTTTTGCGAGGTCCAGGTAGGCTGTGTGGACCACCTTCCCTTTGTCAATGGCCTTGGTGACTGTTTCAAATGACTCAACCAGGTTTAAGAGGCAGGATCTGCCCTTAACAAAGCCAAACTGGGTAGGATCCAGTGTCTGTAGGTCCCCAATATCTTTATTTCTGAGGTCCATGATGATCCTTTCCATAGCTTTGCAGACCAAGCTAGTCAGGCTTCTGGGCCAATAGTCTGCAGTATCCATTGAGGCACCACCATTGTGGAGAGGGACCACTGTTGCTGTACACTGCTCTTTGGGTACATATCCTGTGGTAAGGCTGAGATTAAACAGTGGTTTTATGTTTGTGTTCAATTCTTCTTGGGGTTCATGTTGGACACAGCCCAGGACACTGTCTGGTCCCATTGATGCTGTGTGATTTGCTTTGGAGTGGCTGGCTGTTACCTGGGCATCTGAGATGTCAGGGGGCCAGCACTCTGCTGGGATAGATATTTGCCCTTTTGGTAGGGGGGGGAGTTTGCACTGAACCTGTCAGCTCGGATGTTGGCAATGTCTGTGGGTTTGGTATATTGTTTGTCATTTTGGACTAATTCTAAGCATATCTGGGAATTCCCACCCAGGTTCCTACCATAACTAAAGAAAGCCTTGTGATTATCCTTAGTGTCCTGTACAATTTTTATCTCAATGATGGCCTTAGACGATTTTATGTGTGGCCATAGTTTTTTCAATTAATACTGATCAGAGATGCCTTCCCTTTTTTGCTCTATCATATAGTAGCTTCCTCCTTGTATTGTATGTTTTTTATGGCTGGGGTCCACCAGACAGGATGCCTGCCTTTGGAGGATTGGAACTTGGTTTTATTTGGGATTGCATGATCCATGCATTCCTGAAGGTGTTCATAGAATGCGTTTATAAAGGGTTCTGAGGTCTGGGCCATATTTCCACAGGCACAGGGGCTGTGAAGGATTCCACCTCAGTTTTAAGGAGTGTGACATTTGCTTTAGTGAAATTTTTCACTGTGGTTTTCTGGCCATGGGCTGGGGTCGGGATGTGAATATCCAGTGAGATTACTCTATGGTCTGATCTTACCAGTGAGGGATACACTTCTTGTCTTGGGCATAGAGTCCCCATGTTGGTGATGATCAGGTCCAGTATGTTTTCCCCTCTTGTGGGAGTGGTAGCAAGTTGTTCCATAACATTTGAGTTTATAAATTCTAGGAACCTTTGGGCTAGGGTGTTGCAGCTAGGGTAATGCTCTCAGTCTATGTTTGGGTAGTTGAAGTCACCCAGTATAATGGTGTTTGGGTAGACCTTCATATTTTCATGTGTTCTCCAGTCAGCCAAGTGTGGTTCCAAGTGTGGCTATGAACTGGAAGGCGGTTTTACTCACTGTTAGTTGCACATGGATAGTCTCTGATGCTTCATGCTGTGCCACCAACCTGGGGGTGTGGGTATCTTTGACAAATATTGATACTCACCCTCCTTTTGTAGTTTGTTCCATGTTTTGTGGCTGTAAAGCATGGTATGAGGTGTAACCTGTTAGTGCTAGGGTGCTGTTGGGAGCCTTGACCCAGGTTTCTGTTACTGCACAGATATCAACATTCTCCATGCTGAGGAGAGTTTGGAGTGCGTGCATCTTGCAGTTTAGACTTCTGGCATTGAGTAGCATTACTTCTAGTTTCTTATCCCTTGTGATACCTATGGAGGTGGGTTTGTCTTTTGAGCCTTATCTAAAAAAGGCACTATGGGGGTGACAAGAGCCTTTGGCAATATCCAAAAGGCCACAGGTGACAGGGGAAAGCCATCCCTAGTGAAGCATCATGTCTTATCAAGCATGTCATCCCAGGCTGACAGGCATTGGATCCCCTTTCACTGACACCAATACTTAAGACAATTGTTGTAATTGATCATTTTGTCTTCATATTGTGGCATCATGTTTGGTGAGGGTAGGATGATACTCAAGGTCATCAAGTTTGCATATACTACATGGTGGTAAATGCTGTTTAGCACTACCTTACATTGCTTAACACATGACCATCATGCCTCAGGTGGTGCTGCAGGGCTGCCTATGTCAGATGCACATACTTCACTCCCTGCACATGTTTGAAAGCAGGTTGTGTCAACTTAGGCATCCCTTTCACTATATGTGGTAGTCAGAGAGAGGTATCATTTCCAGGGTTCCTACTGAGCCAGTGTATGTGCTATGCGTTGCCTCTTTGCCAAGGCCAAGGCATACTGGGCACACCTCCTTCTGCCTACTGGGGCAGGCTCAGGTTGTTCTTCCTCCGAGTCACGCTCTGCCTGTGATGGCCTTGGCAATGGTGGGGGGCTGTTTGGCCCAGGCCTATGCTGGTCCGCTGCAGCTGTTTTCGCAGAATTATATTATGTAGCATAGCACATACCATGACAATTTGGGTACATGTAGTTGGTGAGTATTGCAAGGCTCCACCAGATGTGTCCAGGCACCGGAACCGTGACTTGAGCAACCCAAACACATGCTCAATTACATTTCGTGTTTGTGCATGTGCCTCATTATGGCGTTCCTGTTCAGGTGTGTGTGTGCATTTCTGATGGGTGTCATCAGCCACGGCTCCAGTGCATAGCCAGCATCCGCCACAATGTGACCATGTGGGATGTCCCCATTGGCAAATGTCTGGTACAGCTGTGTCAGATGCCAGATATGGGAATCATGGTAGCTTCCAGGGCAGGCAGCACACACATTCATTATTATGCCCTGGGCATCACACACGACCTGGCAGTTGATGTAGGGGAAGCCCTTGCGGTTAATGTAGGCCCTACACTGCTCACCGGCTGGTGCTTTGATGCGTATATGCGTGCAGTCTATTGCACCCACTACCTCAGGGTATTCTGCTATTTGCTGGAAGAGACACATATTGCTGGCCAATACCTCACAGGAATTGAGGAAATATACATGATCACCGACATGTGCTGACATGGCATCCAGGAACTGGTGCAGTACCCTGGATGCTGATGCCTGTGATATCCCCATCATATCACCAGTTGGTCTCTGGAAGGTACCTGTTGCTAGTATTCTTAGGCCAACACATACCTTGGTTTCCACTGGGATGAGTTCCCCTCTGTTGGTTCTGTGTGTGAGCCACGGCCTGCACAGCTCAACAATTTGCTGCAGGAGGTCTCTGTCCACTCTATAGCACTCCACTATCTCCAGCTTGTGTAACCCCTGGTAGGTGACCCTGGGCCTGTACACTCTTCTCCGTCTCCTCACTGTGGGTTGTCCGGCAGCATTTGCATTGTCACCACCCTCAGCATGTTGCATATGTCGCCTTATAACAGCAATGGCAGCCCCTAGCATTTTTTGTCTGAGTGAAGCTTTTTCAGTTTTCACTTCTAGTAGCTTACTCCAGTGTTGCAGTGTCTCTTGAGAGAAACAAACTGCACTGTTGTTTGCAGAGTTTTAAGTGCTGGGCTGGGCTAGTGTTCTGCCTGTGTAATTGCCTGATTCTGATTGTTTTCACCTGCTAGCTCTACTAGTATTCCCTGGTGGCTTCCTACTCTTTGTTGTGCTTCCTTTTTCCTTTCTGTTTCCTCAGGGGGAGCGACGCGCATACAAGCGCAATCACGCCCACAACAGCTCACACGCACGCACATGCTTAGATGGACTAAAACTTGCTTATTCGGGTTAAAACGCGTGCACACCAGCACAAACGCACTTACAGTTCTTTAAACAGCCTTATACATGCTTACTCCGGCTTACACGCACGCACTCACACTTTCACATGCGCACTCTGTCTTACTCGGGTTTACAGGTGCGTACACACATGCATACCCGCTCAGCAAGAAACTTTGGTGTTATCCACAGTATACACCTTCCATTTCATGGCTTTCCCTTGCCTACCTGTTGACATACCTCTTTCCATGATGTCTAACTGACAGCTGACACATGCCACTCTGCTCCTATGAGCTTCACTACTTTCATACATACCCCCTTGTGATGTCACCTATCTCCTACTCTGTTAATCCCCATATCCTACTCCTACACTCCACTGACTGTGCTCATTTGCTATGTAAAAGTGCGATTCACTATCCTAACACTCATTTACATAGGATTGCCTACTAATGCTTGGTTACATGTCTTAGACTGGGCTTCTCCCCTTAGCAACCCCTACTCGGTGGCCATGTTGTCTTCAGCCTGCTATTCCCTTACATTGTAATTTAACAGTTTTCATAGATTCCACGTTTGTGGCTTTTATTTTCTTATTTTATGATTTTTTTTAGTGCACCCCGTTTGCGCGGTGCTCTGCTTAAACATCGAAAATCGCCGAAAAAAAAGTATTTTTATTTTAATTTTGCATCTGGGAACATTTCCAATGGCCGTATATTTGGCCATTGGCATGCTTCCTCAACCATATGCAACCTTTATTTGGAGCTGACAAGGCTCCATTGTGCTATTTGCAGAACGGTACTCTGTTGTCAACTGAGTACATTTCTGCAGCTAACACTGCTCCTACTCGGACAGGTTTGTGCTTCCTGGATCGCAAATTTACCTCATTTGCATGCCTTTCGGCTGCACGTGAGGTAATTTGCATATCCCAGCCCTGTCCATGTAGGAGACGTTTTAGGAGCTCTCTTACATGCCCCTACAAGCTGTTCCTGGATCGCTCGTCGGACATGATGGCTGCATGGAGTCTTACTCTACTCGTACACTCCGTGCAAGCCATCGTGAATCTGGCCTAATGTGTCAGCAGTATTGCAAGAAGCCAGTAAAGCATCAGGGAGGTGACTGATGTCCTTACATATTCTCTTTATAAGGGAAACCATTTGATTTAAACTAATGGCTGTAATGTAGCAGAAACTGGAGCTGAAATGACACCATTTCATGTCCTTCTGCTGTTATTTACTAACCTGCTGTTGGGTGTTAGTGGAAGTCTCAATGTTAACAGTACATAAGGGTATGTAACATTTTTTAAGCACCCTACTAAGTGTTGTTAAGGTTGGGTCTCGTGCTAAAGTATCCCTGAACAAGGAAGTTCTTTAACTGTTTTTGGAGTGTAATTGCAGTATTCCACACACTACAGGAGAGTTATATGCTGAAGAAGGCAGACATGCTTTAGAACTGTACTGATTAAAGAAAAACAGCAGCAAGAGACACAATCTGTAATTTGTGAGGCTTTATGTAGAAGAATGTTTGGGACTAATTTAAGGCACAGTAACTGACAGCATTCTAATGAAGCATTTAAAAGGAGGTTTTAGCAGATAAATGCAGACAATTATCACGCATTTTAAAGACCTTGAGCAGGATTCACGAAACCTCCATGTAAGAGTTAATATGTCTTACACGGAGGCTGCAGTGTAATGGTATGATGTCAGCATGCCATGCATATTCATGAGGGCATGCTGAATCATACCCTAGGCTAACACGGTCTGTGTAGGAAAGTAGGGGGCGTGTCCGAATGCCGAGTTCTGCAAAGGGACACGCCCCCAGAAGAGTCAGAGTCCTGAAAGTAAACTCCCATGAGCAACTCCGCGGAAATGTCAAGGAACACAACACCACACATGCCCCCACAGACTATAAACCAACTATAATGTAAAACGGAAAAATAACAGTTTAATTTTTTTTTTAATTTCCAAAATGTTTGCCCATAGTTGCGCTCGTTTACGCAGGTATGCCCTCCGCTCAGCCAAAGTTAGCAGACAGTGAAAAGCATATAAGATCTAAATATGCAAATTAAGCCAAGTAGCAATAGCATAGCGGTAGAGACGTTGGCGAAATAGGAGGTAGTCACGGTTCGAGCCCCCACAACATCATTCTCTATTTTTAGTTAAATAAGCATGAAACAATCCCCTGACACACACATATATATATATATATATATATATATATATATATATATATATATATAACTATAATTTAAGTAAAATGTAATGAAATGGGCCATGTATTTTTGAAGAAATCCGACAAAATAAAATATAAAAAAGATATTATGTGCCGATAGCTGAGCAAGGCTTCAAGAAGCCTAATATGAGTGCCCATAGGTGAGCAGTGCTGTAACAAGCTGAATATGACTGCCCTCAGGTGAGCAGCGGTTTAACAGGTGTAATATGAGTGCCCGGATTTGAGCAGCACTTTCACATGCTTAAAATGAGTGCCTGTAGTTGAGCAATGCTTCACACAGCGTAATATAAGTGCTCATAGCCAAATAACGCATTACCTAGCGTAAGCCGTTTGCGCAGAGCTGCGCACCGCGCCAACCAGCTCACCAGTGGGCAACGTTGAGCAAGCTGTATCAAAGCCGCCTTTACACAGCCACACCTCCTAGCCTGTCTAGACAGTAGTAAAATAAAAAAACAATGCCCAGGCTCGAACCCAGGATACTGTGCACCATAGTCAAAGTACTGAACCACTAAGACATGACAGTTGCACTGAGAAATGCAGTATTAGCATATATATAGGAATGAATGGAAATAGAAGCATGGCAAAGCAGGTTTATTTAAGCTGATAAATATCCAAAATGGCCAATCACAGATAAGTGCGGGAAAACGGGCATATATAAGCCCCATACGCGGGAATACACAACTTAACTGATTGTGGTACCCATTTGCAGTCAGGATGGCAGGTGCAGGAGAGGGAAGTCACTTTAGAGCACAGAGGTGGGGTGTTGAGGAGTCAAAATATATGGTTTGGCTCCTAGTCCATGATCATGAGGCACAACTCATGCAGGGTCAGGTTCACTGGGGTGCATACAAGGCAGAGGCATGGAACCGGTTGGCACATGATCTCACCAGTGCCACAGGCATTCCGAGGACTGGTGAACAGGTCCGTCACCACCATGCGGACCTGAAGAGACGTAAGCAGGACCAACTGAACCGTTGGATCCAGGAGGCCTGGCAAATGCTCAATGCCCCACTACTGAGTAAGTATCCATGTAATTAAGTATGTAAGAAATTATCCTAGCCTATAGTATGGAGATGTATGTTCCAATATTACATAATTTATATTACAGCTGCAGATGTCTGTTCCATGAATCAGTGAGCTTATGCTGATAGGCTGGTGAGGTTGTGCCACCAGGCAGGTTAGTAATTATTTTGCTGGAATTGTTATGGAATATAAGTGAGACAGCTTGTAAAAGAGTTCAGTGTTGTTACATATTAATAAAGTTCAAATAAGCCTAGAAGAAAGATTCTGCTGGTACTGTAAGATTAGATAAGTGATGCAGCCTCTAATCCAGAAATAAACATTAAACAAGTCTCAAATAGAGAGTCTCCACCTGTATTGTAATATCAGATAACTGCTTCAGCCTGAAAATGAGTGGTAATCAATCAACAAAGGATAGACATGTGTCAAATATATCCCTTATAAAATCTGCCATATGAAATAAGTGAGTCAGTTGGAAAGGATTGTTGTAACCCAGTAAGAAATGTTAATAACGCCTAGAATTAAGTACCATCCTGAAATGTAAAAATAAAACAAGTGAGAGTGTGAGAAAGAGGGCATGAATCTACCAAGAAAGCTGTAATAAGTCTGGAATAAAGTTATACTGCAGTGAGTACATAATGAAACGAATGAGATAGCCACAACCAAATAGTGAAATGTGTGTAATAAAGTACTGAACCTGGAATGTGTCTGTCCCACAATTTGGATATGTTGCTGTTCCCTTGCAATATGGAGATAGTATGGTTGTATGAAATACTGAACATCCACAGTTGTCTAGAGCCATATAAATCAAATGTATCAGGATGCTGTACCTGAACACAGCCAGATATGAACATGTATGAATAAAAATGGAATGTATATTAATGTAGCAGTAACATTCCCATCACCAACATTCCTAAGGTTACATATAGGAAACTGTACTAATACATGTAGGGGATATATACTAGGAATGTACAGCATATGTATATGTAGTTTAAGTTGTTAATGTAATATTTCGTCACCCTACCCTATTTTCACAAATGATGCCATTCCACACCAAACTGGGTATGTGTATACACAATTAATTCCCATGGACATTTGTCCTGTTGATTCTTACATATCTGCATGTACGTTGATGCATGTGCCCTGTTCACATATCCAAACCTGATGGCCTGTTGCCACCAATCAACCCTGCATGCTGTTGGAATGTGTACTGTTGTTCTAAATATGCATGTGTTATGCTTGCTCTTCAATGTTCGGAATTCATGGGTGTTTGGTTAATGGGAATACTGATGCATGCTGTTACAACTAATTTTGAATGGTGTTGTTTGTTACTAACCCAAAATGTCATAAAATACTGCTAAATATAGGACAACAGGGAAGGCAGGTTCCAGCGGACCCACCTCTCCCACCTCAGCTGGCGAGTGCACCTGGCACCAGTGCCCAGGCCGGAACCTCCTCCGGTGTCCCTGTGCCACTTTTGGGTGGAAGCGCTGCAGGGGATGGGGCTCATCCCCCCCTGCAAGCGTGGCCGGAGGAGAACATCCACTCACCCTCCATAGTGTCCGGTCTGTGGTGCGTAGCGAGATCAGGCGTTCTGTGCTTGATCCCCTACACCAGCTTGAGGCGAGGGTGCCGCAATTCACGGGTGTGCCTGCCCATCCTATATAGCCCCCAGCACAGCACCATCCTGGGCAGTGAAGGCGCAGTGGTAACTGCCCATGGGTGGGGATCTCAGTTCCACTGTTGCCATCTGTGGGCTCATGGGCTCGCGATATCCAAACATCCGTCCCCATCAATTGTGTTTCCCCCCCACGTGTCATACTCCGCCCCTGTATGCGTCTTGTTTGTCTTGTCTGTTAACCTCCCCAACCTACCTCCCCAAATATACCTACTTCCTGTACCTCACATTCCACTCTCACCTGAAAAAAATAAAAAAGGGCACTCTGTTCCCACAAAAAAATTACGCCCCATACATAGCTGCCCATTTTGCAGACATGTCTGCTGGACATGTCAACTGATAATTAAAATTGGCTGTACAACATATTTTGTTGTCCTCACCCCTCTCTCAGGAGTGGAAGGTTTCAAATTTCACACCAAATTACACACATATGCACAGCTGTTGCTGATAAAGAAATGGGCAGCTATGGGCCTTCCCTACATCCTTCCTGCAAATCCCGAGCTTGTTTTCCTACTGTCATACCCTCTTTGTGCCCCCTTTTTCCCCACTTTCCTATCTCCCCATTTTCTTTTCTTTAAAAGAAATTAGCGTGGGTGTTAGCGAGAGTAAGCACTATAAAGCAGTAGTCAGCGGGTGTGCGCTTCTGTGCACTTAGCTAAGCGAGTGTGTGCATAGATAAGTGACTGCGCATGCGTGAGCATCGCACAAACCAGTGCAAACCCGCTTACAACTGCTTAAAAGTGCCTTAGTCACTCTGTCTGACAAGGCCTGTAGTCTGCTCATCAGCAAAATAAAATACACCTGTCAGTCTCAAACCCCGGACCTTGGAAACACTAGTCTGCATGAATTACCACTGAGCCAGAGCAGATATACAAGAACATGGTGCTGAAAGAAATATATCATGAAATACAAGGAGTGAATGTAAAGGGGATATAGGAAGGCCATTACACAAAGCCTGTTCCCTGTATGTTTAGTGGCAATTCTTGTGGAATTGCATTACATGAGTGTGATAAGAGAAACAGCCATGCTAGTAGGTAATAATGTTACAGTACCACCTTACAAACCACACATGGTATCAGAGCAGGATAAACACCACCATATTTGAATAGGTATGAGGTCAGACATCCCAACTGTGACTGATTTAGAGGGATGTCCTTGATTTGTCAAAAAATGTTACCTATGCCCCACTGACTCCCTGTGAAATGTACTAACAGTAGGCAGAAAGGTGGGAAATCCCATGTAATGTTCACCATCAATAAGTTAAAGTAGACACTACTTGCATGTTAGAAATGGTGTAGTAATACAAATGCTCAAAACACACACAGTCCCCACAGTCACAACTGCAGAATATCGGAAATATATCACAGGTGTATCCCACTGACATGTACCTTTCCCTGAGGCTGCTCAAATATATACCTGAGAGTATATGAGGCCTGCAAGTGTCAGAAACACACTGGCATATCAGCCTGTCTGCTGTTACACACTCTGCAAATAGCTGTAGAATTACTTCCACAAGCACACCCTCATGTAGGAGTACAACACAGAAATATCAAAGGATGCAGCCATCTAACAAACTAAGGACAGTATAGCAGTTTACAAGCACTGCATGTGCCTGATATTCATAACTATTAGTACAAAATACAAGGCCCTACTACTGCTCAGCAGCAAAATAAGATACCATTGTAAGTGTCAAACCCCAGATTGGCCTCACCAGACTGCATGCAGTGCCACCAAACCACAGAAAACATATATGAATTTACTGCTGAAAGAAATATAACATGCATTACAAGGTGTGAATGTAAATGGAAAATAGGAAAGCCATAGCAACACATTCCAGTAAAGAGAAATATCAGGCCTTCAATGAGTGAATGTAAAGGGAAAATAGGGAAGCCATAGCAACACATTGCAAGAGCTACAGTTGTATACCAGTTAATCCACAAGTCCCACAGGAAAGTACATACTCCCATGTAAACAGTGTTAGCATTAGCAGGTGTGAGTTAACATACACACTGAGAAGAATGAACTGGAAGAAGCAACAGTCAGGTTTCAGTACATGCAATTCAGTGGCTACAACACAGCCTTAGATATGAGACACATACCAACCTTCAGACTGACACAGCAAACCAGCATGGTCCCCACCTTGCAAAACTGAAAGGCCTACGCCTACCTAACCTAACATTTTATAGCAGTGTCTTGAAATCACAGTGAGAATTGCAATTACCACACAGCAGGCTGCATGCAATTAGTAAATGCTGGCCACCAATTGGTGCAGAGGCCATCACATGCACATGTGCAGATACCTACAAAAGCAGTCTGTACTCCCAGTCCACACATACAATACTTTCATTGCAGCGACTGGAGGGAGAGAGAGAGAGAGAGAGAGACAGACAGACAGACAGACAGTGACCCCCACCAAAAAAAGCAAGGCAGCAAGCAAGCAAGCCAGCAAGCAAGCAAGCAAACCAGCCAGCAAGTAAGCCAGCAAGCAAGCAAGCCAGCAAGCAAGCCAGCAAGCAAGCCAGCCAGCCATCCAGGCAGCCCGCCAGCCAGCCAACCAGGCAGCCAGGCATCCAGCCAGCCAGCCAAACTTAAAAAGCTGTAAGAGACAAAGGTAATGTAAACTACATAATCTAATATTTTACATACTGTCAACCCTCCATATGTGTCAGCAGTCTGTATCTATATGTATATGAAGATGTGCATAGGGCAAGGGACATACTGCAACCGTTAGCGAAGGCTGGAGATACATATGTAGTTAAAGGTTGCTATGTGCACATATCAATGTAGGTTGTAGTGTGTGGCATTGAAAACAGCATGCAGTGCAGGTATATGTCATGTGGTGGTGAACTTCTGTGGGACTGAGCCAGTGAGGCCTGCTACAGCTATACGGCCTGAGGACAGCATAATGCATTCTGCACAACACTGTGCAATATCATTACAGAATGGTATGTCTCACAACTGTTACAGAACTGACATCCCCACCATGAAAGGTGGGCATTTTTTGTGCCAAGATGTGCATGTAGTTGTACAGCAATGGATGTTTATAAGTATGTGTGTGTGTATGTGTATGTATATATATATATATATATATATATATATATATATATATATATATATATATATATATATATGTATGTACATAGAGAGGTATGTATAGATAGATAGACATATATAGATAGATAGATAGAATATGTATATACATATAGATGTAATAGACACATACATATATAGATATATATAGATACATACACATATACAGATAGATATGAATGTATATAGATATGTATGTATATGAATATATCTATCTATCTATCTATCTATCTATCTATCTATCTATCTATCTATCAATCTATAGAGTGAGAGATGGACATGGGGGCAGATGAATTGCAACAGCTGCCTGGTGACCAAGGCATGGACTGAACACCAATGTGGATACAGGAGTACCATACCCCATTCCAAAACAGTTTAACCACTAACTACCACATAGGTGGTTGCCTGCCCACTACTGGAGGTGTCAGAAGCGAACATGGGAAACAAGTGTACAATAGCCTCCCCTTTGATATCCACAAATATGCCATACCCTGGACTAAACCACCCAGCATTAACAAACAAGGCTGCTCATTAGTAGACATCAGACATACCCCTGATGAATGTTATGGAGATAGGTAATATGCCGTGTGAGTCACCTCTGTGTAACTGTTTGACAGGAGCAAGTACAATCACATTACATGTGTCCCAAGGGGCAGGGTAGCATAAGGCTATGCTGCCGTAGGCCCAGGGCCAATAGCATAGTACCTACCTATGACACAATGCACACACACATGTACTCAGTGCAATACCAACTATATGAGGTGGAATCAGTGTGACACTGACTGTGTGCAAGGTCTGTAATGGTGTGATTGCTCAGCATGACTTTGTGTCTGTCATGGTAGTCCGTGTCCTTGGTGTGAAGCGAGAGAAAGATGTGTCAGTTATTGGGATACTAACATACTAGATTGCCATATGTTGTGCAGTAGTTCCTGGTGTATGACTGCAGTGTAGGTAGGGGTATGGCAGTAAAGACTAAGGTGGATTACCAGTAAAACTGTAGATGTGCATTGCATGCATTGCATGGGATGACAATATTCTCCATCCAGTAGCTTGATACATACCCCCAGTGTGAGGTTGTGCAGTGTACCTCAAACAGTGTGCCGAGTGCTGGTGTATACTAGTTTGTTGTATGGAGTGTGGCAGGCACTGTCACACAGTTGTAGGCTGAGCACTGATATGTGGTAATGTACATGTGTATCCCCTGATAGACAGTCAGATGCTATAAATGACAGTTCAGTGATATCAGTACAGTAGAGTATTACGTGTGCCATATGACTTGCTCACATATTTATCTTTTCCTTCCAGGTCGATGATGCATCACCGCAACCCATGTTATTCAGCTGCAGAGGATGAGGAGATACACCAGAGCCTGGCGCGGGATTTCAATACACTGTTTTCCAGGACCAGCCAGAACCAGCAGGAGAGGGTTACACTGTGGCAAGACCTTGTCCGTCGGGTAAATGACATAGGCATACATAACCGGACATATGAGCAGATACGCCATCTGCAGTGATTTAATTAGAAATGTCCGTCAGCATGCGTCTGATATCCACAGACAACAGCTTGCCACAGGTGGTGGGATACCTATCCACCCCCCCTCACCAGAGTGGAGGAACTACTCCTAAGTGTTGTGGCTCCAGGCCAACAACAACAACATCCACAGACATGTGTCATGATGGAGGCCGGAGCCACCCAGCATGTGGACATGGAGTGTGCAGGTAAAATGCCATATCTGTAGTTGACTGTTCTCTGCACTGGTAGTTTATGCATGTGTGAGATGTGTACTGTGTGTGTAGCTGTTATCCTGCCTATTCTTGTGCAAGATTGATATTCTGAATAGCATCACTACACCTGTGAAAGCCAACTGTTGTACTACTGTACTGTAGCATACTCAAAGTATCAATGGCACAGTTATAGCCACTGACAATAACTCTCTTATTTGTGCAGGTCCCTCTGGAATAACAGCAATGCAGCCAATCCATGCTGGTGAGTGTGTAATAATACTATTAATAGTAATAGTAATATTAATACTAATAATACCCTCAAACAGTATTGTGTATGTGTTGGATTGCAGGTGTGTGTGTGTTTGTATCTGCTGTACCGAGGGGTGTGCATGTGTGCATGTGTGCCCGTGTGCATGTGTGCATGTGTGCATGTGAGCCTTTGTGCATGTGTGCCCATGTGCATGAGTGCATGTGTGCCCGTGTGCATGTGTGCCTTTGTGCATGTGTGCCCGTGTGCATGTGTGCATGTGTGCGTATGTGCCCGTGTGCATGTGTGCCCATGTGCATGTGTGCATGTGTGCATGTGTGCCTGTGTGCATGTGTGCCTTTGTGCATGTGTGCCCGTGTGCATGTGTGCATGTGTGCATGTGTGCCCGTGTGCATGTGTGCCTTTGTGCATGTGTGCCCATGTGCATGTGTGCCCGTGTGCATGTGTGCATGTGTGCATGTGTGCCTGTGTGCATGTGTGCCTTTGCGCATGTGTGCCCGTGTGCATGTGTGCCCGTGTGCATGTGTGCATGTGTGCATGTGTGTCCGTGTGCATGTGTGGTAACATTGTGTACACATTGTAAACTGTGTTTCCTGTCTTCCTCTCACAGATTCTGGTGTTACTCTGTTGGCGTGCAGCAGGGAACCTGAAGCCACTGCTGGTGATAGTGATAATGATGATACATGTGTAATGGCACAGGGAGGTGTGACAGGGTCTGTTGTTGGTCAGCCAATCGACACTACACAGCAGTCAACCCCATCAATGCGCACAGTCATCCTACCGATACATCCATTGTCATCAATGTCCTTAGCTGAGGGACAGCATACAGTGGGCATTGACCAGGGTAATGTGGTATCAGTGGCACATGCATCCCCTCACAGCAGCCATGGCCAGAGTCCTGACATGGTACCACACAGGCATATGTCCAGGGGTTCTCGTGGGAGCATCCGTGGTCATACTGCCCCTGTCAGATGTGCCCACAGAGGTCTTTCAACCTCAGCTATGTTCCGGGCTGTAATGCAGGCACAGGCACGTATGGAACGGTACACCAGACAGGGTCTGAGGGAGCTTAGAGCACATCGCACTGCTATGAATGACACTATGCGTGACATTGCGGCTGCCAGCCGTACTGTCAGCGAGGTCATTGATAGACATTGGGGGGGGACATTAGATCTGTTCCACAACTTCATGTCCATAAGCCAGGGCAATGCAGGACGGTTGAGTCGTCGACGTGGACGTATGCCAGCAACATCAGCAGCTGGCAGTTGTCGCGGACGACAACAAACCTGCAGCCGCTCCCACAGTGCCAGTACCAGCCCCAGCAATGCTGGGTCTGTGCTGTCATCAGACCGTCCTAGAAGACCATGTGCACGTGGCTCTGGACATTCCTAGCAGGGACATGTGTCGAGTCAGCAACCCACTGCTTCTGATGACAGTACCCAGTCTGGCTTAGTACCTGATACTGTCCATAGCACCCCTGCCAGGCACAGGTACCATGTCCTTGGCCAGAGACAGTGATCTGTATGACCTGGCAGGTACAGACTGTGGCTGTCCACAAACACCCGTATATGGCAGCCATGTGGTGGAACTGTGTGCATGCATACACACATGCATAATGCTAACACCTAGGGCTAACACATACACACACACACCGCATCAACATTGCCCCATGTTGTACTGTTGTCCCTCACTAACACACACACACACACACACACACACACATGTCGATTGGATGTGTCAATGGCAGACTCTGGCAAACCAAGTACACACCCTGTGCATATGATGAAACTGTGCTACCTCCTGCAATCTGTAATATTGATGCAGGAACAGGATAGCATGGTGCTGATGCACAAGGTGACTACATAGCACTGTAGTAATATTATCATGTTGTTCACAGTACAGTGTAATGATATCATTGTGGGTATATCTCAGCATGCCTGATGCATTAACACTATGATTGTCATTGTAGTTTTTTATACACCAGTGTTAATTCTAAAAGTGTAATGTCTGCACATGTGCCACATGGCAGTTGTGTGTACCTGTGCCTGCATGTGTTGTGGACTGGACAGTACATGTGATGTTTGCAGCACACAGTTGCAGGTGTACATTTGTGAACAAGGTGGAGTTACATACTCTGCATGTAGATGTGTAGTGCACACATGGCAAGGGTGACATGCACCATGTGACACAGTAGTCATACATTGTAGTTCATATTGGTAGCCACTTTGTTTTGTACTACACATATGTCTCACCTGGGGTCACATGTATGTATGACATGGTTTGACAGTATGCTGTGGGTCATATGGTTTACCAATGTCAATGGTTTGCATTCTGGTGGAAAGGCTCAAAACACAAACCCACCTACATAGGTATCACAAGGGATAAGAAACTAGAAGTAATGATACTCACTGCCAGACATCTAAACCGCAAGATGCATGCAGTCCAAGCTCTACTTAGCATGGAGAATGATGATATCTGTGCAGTAACAAAAACCTGGTTCAAGGCTCCCAAGAGCACCCTAGCACTACCAGGTTACACCTCATACCATGCGTTACAGCCCCAAAACATGGAACTAACTACAAAAGGGGGTGAGTATCAATAATTGTCAGGGATACCCACATCCCCAGGTTGGCGCCACAGCATGAAGCATCACAGACTATCCACGTGCAATTAACAGTGGGTAAAACTGCTTTCCAGTTCATAGCCTGCTACAGACCACCCTCCTAAACCCAGGAACCCCACCTGGCCTACTTAAGAACACATGAATATATGAAGGTCTCTCCAAACAACATTATACTGGGCAACTTCATCTACCCACACATAGACTGGGAGCATTACTGTAGCTCCAACACCCTAGGCCAAAGGTTCCTAGAATTCATAAACTCAAATGTTATGGAACAACTTGTTACCACTCCCACAAGAGGGGAAAACATACTGCACCTGATCATCACCAACATGGGGACTCTATGCTCCAGACCAGAGGTGTATCCCTCACTGGTAAGATCAGACCATAGAGTAATCTCACTGTATATTCACATACCAACCCCAGCCCCTGCCCAGAAAACCACAGTGAAAAAGTTGTCTGAAGCATATTCCACACACCTCAAAACCGAGACAGAGGTGGAATCCTTCAAAGCCCCCGGGTCTGTGGAAAATACAGCCCACACTGCTGAATCCTTTATAAACACATTCTATGAACACCTTCAGGAATGCACAGATCATGCAATTCCAAATATAACCAAGACCCAATCCTCCAAAGACAGGCGTCCTTTCTGGTGGACCCCAGCCACATAACAGAAAACAATAGAAGGAGGTAGCTACTACATGATCGAGCAATATCCCACAAAGGGAAGGCATCTCTGATCAGTATTTGGAACAAAATACGGGCACTCATACAATCGTCTAAGGCCAGCTTCAAGAGAATAATTGCACAAGACACTAAGGATAATCACAAGGCTTTCTTTAGTTATGTTAGGAATCTGGGTGGGAATTTCCAGATATGCTCAGAAGTAGTCCTAAATGACACACACATTGCCAACATCATTGCTGACAGGTTCAGCACAAACGTCTCACTTCTGTGTCACTGTTACACAGAGGCAGAGTATACTAACCTGGAAAAAGGCCATAGCAAAATTCATTTAAAATGGGTGGCGAAAGCCAAACACAGTCTGGCAAGGCTTATAACTGCCCTAGGGCAGATAGCCTAGTATGAACCTATTAACCTGTTACATGATGTATCCTCAACTGATACACAGATGTAGGAAACCCAGTGTCAGTGATATCCTTGCAGTACTACACTATACCATGTAGCCATTCTCACTGAGCCCCACACATCCCTGGGAAGAATACTGTTTGCCATATAGCAGTCTCACGTACATGCCAACACACTAGGGATATGTTCATCCACGACTGGAAATGCATACAGTGGCCTACAATGCATTCTGCACATGACACACATGACCACCACAAGGGTATCATACAGACAGATACCTGTTGTCCAAGCCATGCTCTATTACTGTAACTCAACTGTAACTTTGTCATCAGCATGTACGTAACATAGTATTCCAATAGTACCATGTAGGTGGCAGCACCCATCATGTAGAACGGGTAATGGTGTGTACATATGGACAAGTGTTTTCTTGTCTATCCTGTGATATTCACATTTCCAAAGGTATTGTGCAGTCCCTTGGTGTATCGCCTAAGCAAGCAGGTGTCTTTATGCATATCAGCAACAGTTGCCATACACCTACACTGGATGTCCATTACTCACAGACTTTGCTGTGTTATAACATGTGTGACATATACTCCAGACATGAACCCTCACCCACATTAATATATCACAGCTTTCATGACTGTGTGTCACCCAGTTGGCCTAGGACACAGATCACTGCAGTAGCCTGCATTGTCATCAACATACATGTATGGCGTACGGTCTGGGAATCTGCAGCATATGCTGGCAAAGGTAACAACTGTATTCATATGAGGCAGGCTTCACACATAGGAACTATTGCAGGTCACAGGTACATATCTGTATGTGGCACACACATACCTGATGTATGCATTGCAATTACTGTTATAATTATATGTCATACAATAATAAAAGCAAAACCCACAGCACATTGACAAACTGTGTGACAAACACACACATGGCTTTTGTAGGATTCAAACCCCTACCTAACTATGCTATGACACTTGAGAGAGACACATTAGTGCAGCATGCTATTCGCATTACTGGGTAGTTTCTCTTCTCCTGCTGTACTTATAGGGTGCTGACATCATCAGTCTTTACAAAGAGGAATGTACATCATGTAGTGTGTTATTCCAGTTGTCAAAAGGGACATGTCTTTCAAAGAGAATTGCACACATCATGCCCCCCTAGCACACACTGAGCATTTGCAGGATTCAAATGCCTACCTAACTATGTTACGACACTTGAGAGAGACACATTAGCACAGCGCATTATTCGCATTACTGAGTGGCTTTGCTTCTCCTGCTGTACTTATAGGGTGCTGACATCATCAGTCTTTACAAAGAGGAATGTACATCATGTAGTGTGTTATTCCAGTTGTCAAAAGGGACATTTCTTTCAAAGAGAATTGCATACCCCTGGCCCCCTCAACACACACACACTGAGCATTTGCAGGATTCAAACCCCTACCTAACCATGTTATGACACTTGAGAGAGATGCATTAGCGCAGCACGCTATTCACATTACTGGGAGGCTTTTCTTCTCCTGCAGTATTTTAGGGTGCTGACATCAGTTTTTACAAAGAGGTATATACATCTATTACTATCCCTCAGTATGGGGTATAACAATATATATGCATTAACAGACGCCTAGTTCAGGGTCACATATGCACATCAGCACTGCCTGGTTATGTTTTATACCATGATTCGTGAACACAGGACTTGTAACACACAACACAACCAGGGAGTGTATCCATATACATCACAGATACACACACCTCTGGGTTGTTACCACTGCACTAAGCATGACAGGCCATACATATACAACTACCATTGTGCAAAACTGCCTTTTGGTTTGGTGTGTAGTTCAGACCACCACCCCATATCCAGGAACCACTCTTGGCTTCCCTGGGAACAGTGTAGGATATGAAGGTGTTCACATACGCCATTACAGTGGTTAACTTCAGGTACAGGAATATTGACTGGGGGAACTACTCAGGCCTCAACAACATCACCCTACAGCCACTACAATTTGTGAATCCATGTGCTATGGCAGAACCAGTCACCACAGCCACAAGGGGGAATACATATTGGACCTGATCATCACCAACATGGGGACTCTATGTTCCACACCAGAGGTAGACCACCATTGTTAAGATATGACCATAACCAACTTTCCCTGGACGTCCATATCCCATCCCCACTCCCAGGCAAGGAAATCACTGCTGACAAAGTATTTCTCAAAAGCAGACTTTGCACTTGTGAAGACTAGGGTGGAATACTTCAAAGGCCCTGTGCTGGAGGATTATACAGCCCAATCTGCAGATTCCTTTACAAATGCATTCTATGAGCACCTGCAGGTTTTCATTGATCATGCTATCCCAAATGAAGCCAAGACTCCTCCACAACAGGAGACCTGTCTGGTTGACACCAGCCATATATAAGCTGTACAACAGAAGGAGTGAGCTAATACATAACAGAGCAATATCTCACAGAAGGAGGACATCTCTGAACAGTATTGGCAGGACACTTCAATCCCTCAAAATCATCACTTGCAAGTTTTGACAGTGAAATTGCCCGGACACTACAGATAAGGCTCCCCTCAGTCTGGAACTGAATCCCAGTTAATGTTAGACATAGCCCCTCACCAACCCTCTTCCAGCAAACTCGAGCCACATGGATGTGACATTGCAAATTCAACCCCTGGGATCTCCACTGTGTCCCTGCTTGATGGAGGCACAGCAAACTAGCCTTAAATGGTGCCTTCTGTGACCTACTTTACAGAGGCACAGTAGGCTACTGTACTGGGGAGGCAGATGCCAAATACACTCTGGCTAGGCTTATGTATTCCCTAGGGCAAACAGCCTAGTATTGACCTCTGCACCCATATGTTTATGTTTGGGATGCACAATATTTGTTGCTGATAAACTGTTTGCAGGTCTTTATTGCCATAGCTTTCCCAGTTTCTATGAACAACTTGTGTATCTGTGGAAGATGTTTGATCATGGCAGGATTCCAGTATATTACTTATGTCTCTGTTGTCATTTAACTGTGTGCACTGCGCAGATTGCTGTATTGTGGGATGTTCCTGGCTTAACACATACAAATGCCAGATGTGTGGCTGACTGCTATACTGAGACATGGCCTAAGTGTGTGAGCATGCCCAGTTCAGGCTTTCCATGGTTTGTTGCCTGACATATGTCTCATTTATCAAAGTGTGTGAGCATGACCAGTGTGACCTTTCCATATGTTGACATCTGAGGTCCACTACATTTGTGGGTGTTTCTGAACTTGAACAATATTTGACATTTATAGTGTGAGTGTTGGAAGTCATGTTGTGTCCTTACTGCCCAACTGCTTTGTGTCTGAACCCAACAGGGATTATGCTGTGCCTGCAGGGTTTCCATGGGACAGTTTGCATACACTTGTCAACATTCTTTCATACTGACTAAACACTGTAATATTGTCATAGTGTAGTGGTCCAGTCCTTTCACTCTGGTGCACATTATCCTGCGTTTGAGTCCCATCACTGCTTTAAATATTCATACTGAGCACACCAGACTAAGGTATGACCATGTTGCATTTTGTTCAGCTATGGCCTACTTAAACCAGGCTTGTCCAACATTACTAGTGTATTCTGCAACTTGGGTGGACATTGACAAACACTAGGCTATGTGCCCTAGGGCATTTCTAAACCTATTCAGAGTGTGTTTGTCTTTCAACACACATTTTAACTGGAGTTTGCCATGACATTTTTCAAGGTTAGTATACTGTGCCTCTGTCTAACTGTGACAAAATGTGATACCCAGGGTAAACCTACAATCTGACATCCACTCATCAAGATTCCTCTTGAAGACAGTCAATGAGGGACTCTCTGGCTAACCTGGACTGTGAATTTACTCAAGAGTGGAGGGTGCTTCTGGGTTATGGATCAATCACTACAGCATGTCCTAATTATTTCAGTGCTGAGGTTCAGGTCTCTCATGTGCATAGCTCAATGGGATTCAGATTTTACAAGGTGCAGCATTTACATTGATTCCGGGTTGGACATGGCTTTATACATCAGGCACAGATCACCTCTGGGCAGGCAGTATGCCACTGTGTGGAGCTGCAGTTTGTTTAATCAGGCAGATTTGGGGTCTTTCCAATTGCTGGAGGTGTCTGCTAAGGTACATCCCACAAGGGGCATTGTACTCAATTGTGAGCTTGATGAAGAATGACTGAAGAGGCATGATGACCTCCCCTGATCTAGATGTGAATACCTTCATGATTAGGTGGGTATATGAAATGATTTTATAACCACTACAGCCACATGGTTGTCAAATGCGAGATTTCTATCAACTTGTGTCCCCAGGTCTCTTATTACTTCTTCTGTACTTAATGGGTTACCCCCTATGTGGTAATTGGTGGGCACTTACTGTTTTTCCACAGGGGATGACTATACACTTTTTTGTGTTTAGCTTGATGACATGGCTGTGGCACCAGTTGTCTGTTTCTATGAGGCCCTTTTGTAGGATGCTTGTGTCAGCTGGAGAGTCAGATATGGTGTCCAGTTTGTAGTCATCTGCAAACTTGTTCAGACACAGTCCTTCCATGTTGGCCTGTACCTCCGAGAAATATATACCAAACAGGGGGGGGTCCCAGGACCGAGCCTTGTGGGATGCCAGTTGTAGCTGGTTTGGACTCTGACATTGCACCAGCATTTCTGACCATGTCAGTTCTGTCCTTGAACCAGTTTGCAACCCATCTAGTGACATAGGGGTTTATATTTAAGCTGGTGAGCTTATCTATAATGACCACGTGGGGTATTGTATGGAAGGCTTTTGCAAGGTCCAGGTAGGCTGTGTGGACCACCTTCCTCTCATCAATGGCCTTGGTGACTGTTTCAAATGACTCAACCAGGTTTAAGGGGCAGGATCTGCCCTTAAGAAAGCCACACTAGGTAGGGTTCAGTGTCTGTAGGTCCCCAATATCTTTATTTCTGAGGTCCATGATGATCCTTTCCATAGCTTTGCAGACCAAGCTAGTCAGGATTCTGGGGTGATAGTTTGCAGTATCCATTCAGGCACCACCTTTGTGGAGAGGGACCACTGTTGCTGTACACTGCTGTTTGGGTACATATCCTGTGGTAAGGCTGAGATTGAGCAGTAGTTTTATTTGGTCAATTCTTCTTGGACTTCATGTTGGATGCAGCCCGGGACACCATCTCGTCCCATTGATGCTGTGTGTTTTGCCTTAGGGACGCTGGCTGTTACCTGAGCATCTGCAATGTCAGGGGGCCAGCACTCTGCTGGGATAGATATTTGGCCTTTTGGTGGGGGGGGGGGGTTTGCACTGAACCTGTCAGGTCGGATGCTGGCAATGTCTGTGGGTTTGGTGTATTGTTTGTCATTTTGGACTAATTCTGAGCATATCTGGGAATTCCCACCCAGGTTCCTACCATCAGTAAACAAAGCCTTGTGATTATCCTTAGTGTCCTGTACAATTTTTATCTCGTAGCTGGCCTTAGAGGATTTTATGTGTGGCCATAGTTTTTTGTCATAATACTGATCAGTGATGCCTTCCCTTTTTGGGTTTTGCTCTATAGTAGCTTCCTCCTTCTCTTACATGGTTTGTTAATGGCTGGCATCCACCAGACAGGATGCCTGGCTTTGGAGGATTGGGTCTTGGTTTTATTTGGGATTGCATAATCCATGCATTCCTGAAGATGTTCATAGAATGCATTCATAAATGGTTCTGAGGTCTGGGCCATATTTTCCACAGGCACAAGGGCTTTAATGGATTCCACCTCAGTTTGGAGGAGTGCATAATTTGCTTTACACATATTTTTCACTGTGGTTTTCTGGCCAGGGACTGGGGTCAGGATGTGAATATCCAGTGAGATTACTGTATGGTCTGATCTTACCAGTGAGGGATACACTTCTCGTCTTGGCCATAGAGTCCCCATGTAGGTGATTATCAGGTCCAGTATGTTTACCCCTCTTGTGGGAGTGGTGACAAGTTGTTCCATAGCATTTCGGTTTATGAAGTCTAGGAACCTTTGGCCTAGGGTGTTGGAGCTAGAATAATGCTCCCAGTCTATGTTTGGGTAGTTGCAGTTGCCCAATATAATGTTGTTTGGAGAGACCTTCATATTTTCATGTGTTCTCAAGTACGCCAAGTGGGGTTCCTGGATTTAGGAGGGTGGTCTGTAGCAGGCTACGAACTGGGAGGCAGTTTTAGCCACTGTTACTTGCACGTGGATAGCCTGTGCTGCTTCATGCTGTGGCACCAACCTGGGGGTGTGGGTATCCTTGACAATTATTGATACTCACCCTCCTTTTGTAGTTTGTTCCATGTTTTGGGGCTGTAAAGCATTGTATGAGGTGTAACCTGGTAGTGCTAGGGTGCTCTTGGGAGCCTTGAACCAGGTTTCTGTTACTGCACAGATATCAACATTCTCCATGCTGAGGAGAGTTTGGACTGCATGCATCTTGCAGTTTAGACTTCTGGCATTGGGTAGCATTACTTCTAGTTTCGTATCCCTTGTAATACCTATGGAGGTGGGTTTGTGTTTTGAGCCTTACCTATTCAAGGCACTATGGGGGTGACAACAGCCTTTGCCAGTATCCAAAAGGCCAGAGGTGATAGGTGCAAGCCATCCCTAGCGGAGCATCATGTCTTGCTCAGCATGTCATCCCAGGCTGACAGGCATTGGGTCCCCTTTGACTAACAACAATACTTAAGCCAATTGTTGTAATTGATCATCTTGTCTTCATATTGTGGCATCATGCTTGGTGAGGGTAGGATGTTACTCATGGGTCATCAAGTTTGCATATACTACATGGTGTTACATTGCTTAACACATGGCAATCATGCCTCAGGTGGTGCTGCAGGGCTGCCTATGTTGGATGCACATACTACACACCCTGTACATGTTTGAAAGCAGGTTGTGTCAACTTAGGCATCCCTTTTACTATATGTGTGAGTCAGAGAGAGGTATCATTTCCAGGGTTCCTACTGCGCCAGTGTATGTGCTATGCATTACCTCTTTGCCAAGGCCAAGGCATACTGGGCATACCTCCTTCTGCCTACTGGGGCAGGCTCAGGTTGTTCCTTCTCCGAGTCACGCTCTGCCTGTGATGGCTTTGGCAATGGTGGGGGGCTGTTTGGGTCGGGCCTATGCTGGTCCTGCTGCAGCTGTTTTCGCAGAATCATATTATGTAGCATAGCACATACCATGAAAATTTGGGTACATGTAGTTGGTGAGCACTGCAAGGCTCCACCAGATGTGTCCAGGCACCGGAACCGTGACTTGAGCAGCCCAAACACATGCTCTATTACATTACGTGTTTGTGCGTGTGCCTCATTATGGCGTTCCTGTTCAGATGTGTGTACGTTTCTGATGGGTGTCATCAGCCATGGCTCCAGTGCATAGCCAGCATCCCTCAATAGGTGACCATGTGGGATGTCCCCATTGGAAAATGTCTGGTACAGCTGCGTCAGATGCCAGATATGGGAATCATGGTAGCTTCCAGGGCAGCCAGCACACACATTCATTATTATGCCCTGGGCATGACACACAACCTGGCAGTTGATGGAGGGGAAGCCCTTGCGGTTAATGTAGGCCCTACCCCGCTCACCGGCTGGTGCTTTGATGCATATATGCGTGCAGTCTATTGCACCCACTACCTCAGAATATTCCGCTATTTGCTGGAAGAGACGCATATTGCTGACCAATACCTCACAGGAATTGGGGAAATATACATGATCACCAACATGTGCTGACATGGCATCCTGGAACTGGTGCAGTGCCCTGGATGCTGATGCCTGTGATATCACCATCATATCACCAGTTGGTCTCTGGAAGGTACCTGTTGCTAGTATTCTTAGGACAACACATACCTTGGTTTCCACTGGGATGGGTTCCCCTCTGTTGGTTCTGTGTGTGAGGCATGGCCTGCACAGCTCAACAATTTGCTGCAGGAGGTCTCTGTCCACTCTATAGCGCTCCACTATCTCCAGCTCATGTAACCCCTGGTAGGTGACCCTGGGCCTGTACACTTTTGTCCGTCTCCTCACTGTGGGTTGTCCGGCAGCATTTGCATTGTCACCACCTTCAGCATGTTGCATATGTCACCTTGTAACAGCTATGGCAGCCCCTAGCATTTTTTGTCTGAGTGAAGCTTTTTCAGTTTTCACTTCTAGTAGCTTACTCCAGTGTTGTAGTGTCTCTTGAGAGACACATACTGCACTGTTGTTTGCAGAGTTTTCAGTGCTGGGCGGGGCTACTGTTCTGCCTGTGTAATTGCCTGATTCTGATTGTTTTCACCTGCTAGCTCTGCTAGTATACCCTGGTAGCTTCCTGCAATTTGTTGTGCTTCCTTTTTCCTGTCTGTTTCCTCAGGGGGGGGAGCGACGCGCATACAAGGGCAAACACGCACATAGCAGCTAACATGCGCGCACACATGCTTAGATGGACTACAACCTGCTTATTCAGGTTAAAACGCACGCACACCAGCGCAAACGTGCTTATAACTCTTTAAACAGCCTTATACATGCTTACTCCGGCTTAAACGTGCGCACTCACGCTTACACGCGCACACTCCATCTTACTCGGGCTTCCCAGCGCGTACACGCGTGCATGCACACTCAGCAAGAAACTTTGGTGTTATCCACAGTGTACACCTTCCATTTCTTGGCTTTCCCTAGTCTACCTGTTGACACACCACTTTCCATGATGTCTAACTGACAGCTTTCACATGCCACTCTGCTCCAATGAGCTTCACTTCTTTCATACATACCCCCCTGTGATGTCACCTATCTCCTACTCTGTTACTCCCCTTATCCTACTCCTACACTCCAAGGAATGTGCTCATTTGCTATGTAAAAGTGTGATTCAGTATCCTAACACTCATTTACATAGGATTGCCTACTAATGCTTAGTTACATGTCTTACACTGAAGCTTCCCCCCTTAGCAACCCCTACTCGGTGGCCATGTTGTTTTCAGCCTGCTATTCCCTTACATTGTAAATTGATGGTTTGTGGGTTTTAAATTTTTATTTTTCTGTTTTTTTGCAGCGCGGCACTGCACTACATTTAAACATCGGCAATCGCCGAAAAATAATAAACATTTTTATTTTAATTTTGCATGTGGGTACGTTGCCAGCGGCCACATATTTGGCCATTGCCATGCTTCCTGGAACATATGCAACCTTTATTTGGAGCTGACAAGGCTCCATTGTGCTATTTGCAGAATGGTACTCAGTTGTCAACTGAGTACATTTCTACAGCTAACACGGCTCCTACACGGACAGGTTTGTGCTTCCTGGATCGCAAATTTACCTCATTTGCATGCCTTTCGGCTGCAAGTGAGGCAATTTGCATATCCAAACCCTGTCCGTGTAAGAGCCATTTTAGGAGCTCTCTTACACACCCCTACAGGCTGTTTGTGGATCGCTCGTCGGACATGATGGCTGCATGGAGTCTTACTCTACTCTTAGACTCCGTGCAAGCCATCATGAATCCGGCCCCTTATGTTAATTCTTAGTGATATCTTTAAACCTTCTATGTTCAAAATATTCTTCCAGCTAAGAGTTCTTCAGCAAAGTTTTAGTGGGAGTGAGTTGTACAAGCAGGTAAAATGGACTACAAGTTGCAGATTCACATTATTTGTTTAAATAAGGAAAAGGTCATTCGTACTAATTAAATCAAATAAAACAAATAAATAGAAACAATGAACAATTGCTTCCAGGAACAACAGGCATGGTTTTGCAGTGAGTTAGGATTTTACTAAATGTGATACGTAATTGTTATACTTCAATAGCATAGAAAGAATGGGGGCAAAAGGGCAATCACCCCAGGTGCTATCTTGTTCAGTTTGCAATTTGCTCTAAAGAAATAAAAAAAAGTATATTTACACAAATACCTTTTTTTACTTTTCTTTAAGGGAAAAAATAGAGACAGTAATGTGTAGGTCCTAAACAGATGTCTGAGACAATCTAGCATACCTCCCACCCCGCTTATGTCGTCTTGCTTGGGCAACACCCCAAAGAACTGTGATTGGCAGAGCAGGTGGAGGTGGCAGTGCAATTTCAGGGCTATATCTTTTTGTCGCCATCAGTGAGCTGAGGGATTTATTTGTTTTTGGCAATCCTGCCCATTTAGGTCGCATGTGATAGGTGCATTTGTAAAAATATAAAAATTAAAGACACAGCTTCACTCCTGACTTCATTGAGTTTGACCAATAGCCTGTTTTTTTTCTTTTTTACCAATTAACTGCTGGGGGCCTGCCTGTTTGGGAGAACTGAAGAAAGGCACAGCAGCAGCAGCTTTAGTTTGGAGTAGAGAGGGCAGAAAAGAACACACTTTTCTATGGTGAAAAAGTATGTGGTGGGTAAGTTTTTTGTGACTCGCAGTGTGCTTGTCATGAATATATGTCTCTCATGCAAACCAGTGACTGACTACTCCGGTATACTGACAATAAAAGTTCACACCTCATGTCTGATGATACCGGTGAGGAGTGTAAAATAAACATGCACAAGAATAGAAGATGCTTGAAACAGCAGAATCACTGCCAGCTTGTACTCATCCATTTAAAGCATAGATAGGTAAAATGATCACACATACACATGGTTGTGTACATGCAAAACCTTCCCACCCCATACTTTTCATCATAGCAAAATATGTTTTTTAGCAAACAGTCTTATATGGATGTTTGTCTGGCTTTTTCCTACTTTTGACCACTGTGTAGTTTTAGAGTATTCGGAGTCTAGAGAACATTGCACATTTCAACAGAGTAAAGCTGCAGTCATACACACTTGTTTTGATGCAATGCTGGGCACCAGAGGGAATGAGCTGGGATCATAAAGACAGACACATACCTATAACCAGCCTTAGGCATAGGCCAACTTGGTGGCCACCTAAGGCGCCACTCTAGCAGGAGCGCTTTTCCAGTATTTATTTGGGGTAGGTAGACCAGGATGGGGGCACTGGGTGGTGTGGTGGGGGCACCATGGACCCCTTTTGCCTAGGGCACCAGTTGACCTAAGGCCATTCCTGCACATACCCGTGCAGACTTAGTCACATACATGTGCACATATACTTTCACAGAAACTTGTTTTGATGTGCTGTTAAGAATGGAAAGCTGGGCATCACAGGGAATAAGTCCAGTCAGAAAACATGAAGAAAAGAATGAAAATACTAGGGGACAGTATGACTGTAGTGTCACTATGCCGTAGTATAAGTGGGGGCCATCAATACTGCCAGTGAACATTCGTGCTGAAGTAGGTGGGTACCCTTTGCATCACTGTACCAGAGTATAGATGCATTCACTGTTACACAGTAGAATGCATGATACTCCTCAGCAGTGAAACTTACCACTTCTAAATCTCCTAATGTTCACACTAATTGTGTAATTCAAGAAGCACAGAGAGTCAAGAGCTGTAAGACATGGAGATGAGGAAAATTAATCTGATGATGCCAGATAGGACGTGAATGGCAAATAAACATCTGGACGTCTCTGTATGAGGTGGCTGGATTGGAAAGCTTTGGCTAGGTTGAGGGTTGTAGGGGGCAACAGAGATACTCAGCTCTAGACTGGAAGGATGCAGGATGGTGTGTGGTGTGAAACTAGACTGGGGAAGTGATGTGCTTCTGTGTTATCACACTGATGGCATGGCTGGAATGGACATCACAGAGGCACATGTATGCAGAAGTGCAAGAGAGAAGAGAAACAACTGGAGTGGAGTGATGATAATGGAGGAGAACAGTAAGAAAGTAGATAAAACAGATGTACATCTCAGTCTGGAGGTGGTTAATGAAAGACTCTCCATAGTTAAAGGCCTCTACATTACTTTTACATGACCATGGGTTAGGATTCATAAATCCATGAGAAGAAATATCTATAACAGCAGACAAAAGGTTGTATCATTTAGTCAAAGGCCAACAGAAAGGAGGTAGATTTACTCAAAAGGTATAATAAACGCTTTCATCTTTGTTGGTGGTAGCGGTGAAGAAATACAATATTACTACATTGTCTGTGTCAGCCACTAATTTCTATAGCTTTATAATGTTCTCACTAGATAAATATATAGGTAGTTGTGGTACGCAGTCAGGCAAGAGGTGGGCTCAAAAACAACAAGTAAGATGCTAGACTACCTCTGTGAAAACATCAGTGAGCACATACATATAAAAGAAAAGGCGATACATCAGGAAAGTGCAGAAAAAGAGTCAGGTGGCTTGCTTTTCAGCCTCTGGTATGTTTGAAAAGTTGTTGTCAAGCCATTTTCCCACCACTGTTCAAAATAATAGTTTGCTCTGTAGGCTCTAGTGGGATAAATCTAATGAGGACCTCTTCCAGGGCTCCAAATGGCCTAGCTTGTCTTCTGTAATACTTTCTTAAACCAGGAAATGAAAAAAAGTATTTTTTCCGTTAACATGTCCAGAGCTAAACAGATTGCATAACTTGTTGTCAGTGCAAATGCTGACTTTGTGCACTTCTTCAACTACGCTTTTTTAAATGGTAGCCTGCATAAATATTAGCAAATAAATACTAGCACAGCCATATCATACAATAGTTTGACAACTGTCCACAACTTTTTTTTTCTGGGGCACAAGTAATGTAGCCTCCAGTATTTATCCATGGTCCATGAGTTGAAATGACCTGAGCACATTACCTTACCCAGTTAAGCTATGTAATTAGGAAGTAGAGCACCACACAGACACAAAAGGATGGGTTGTCACCCTTCCTCAAGCTGAGCAGTCTCTATGGCATAATTCTCATGTCCAGCCCCCTGTAAATGAAGTCAGATTTTCCCATGCTGCTGCTGACATAAAATAGTGAGGTCATCATGGTTTTCCTACAAAAACAGATTGAATGAATTACTGACTGAGTGACATATCTTCATTTTTAAGCTGGGTGGGGGGAGGGTAGAACACTGCTACAAATAAACCATTTTCAGGTTCAGCCCAGACAAACATAATAAGCAGTGATTTAAAAAAAAAAAAAAAAAATATATATATATATATATATATATATATATATATATATATATAGTTGAGTAGAGTTACATGCACCAAAGTCAGTTACATAAAAAGTTGCAAGGAAGAAACTTTAAACTAAATGATGTTTCTTAAGATGCACTTCATCATTATATATTTTGACTAATGTACTCTTTATAATACATACAACTTTCATAATGGGAGAAGAGGGATTAGGGGTAGAAGTGAACTGAGATTAGTTAGCTTTCATTGTTAGGGAGGTTCTTATGCTTATGTAGTCTGGTCATAAGCATGGTTGTTAAGTGGTTGAGATCTCTGCATCACAGCTCTAGGGTTCAATTCTGACCTCTACTCACTGCATGTGTGCAGTTTGTATGCTTTCTCTAAGGTTGCTTGGGATTGCTGTCACCACCCAAAAGCATGTTGGTTGACTGGCTCCTCTAAAGCATACATACATATTGCATTTACCCATGCTTTTGTGACCTGGGTTATGGCTCACAAGGGTTTATTAGAGCAATTTGTGTATCAGGTTAACAGCTAAATAAATTAAATTCAAAAAAATATTGTTGGGCTGTTGTCCACATCCCTAGGTATCCCAGGCAATAGTTTCTTAAAAAAAAGGAAGCAAGTGTAGGGAATGGCTTAAATCAGGCAACCCCTACAAAAGAAAAGCACCCCCTTTTCTCAAATATAAATAAATAAATAAATTAAAATAAATGTGATATTTTAGTCTTAGCAATGTCAAAAGAAAACAGAATTGTAAACAACAAATTGCATACCTGAATGAAAAATAGTTTGGCCTTTCAGATTTTGAAAGTGTTAAGAGTTAATGTAAACTGAACAGAGTAGTTCCACTTTTTTTGCGTAAGTGAACTAAAAGACAGCATTCGGTTAGGCTATGCATTTAGGAAGTGTAATGGAAAGGAGTGTTAAATGCTATACTTTGCATGTTAGATTCTAAGTAAAGTGGTAAAATGACTGTGTCGCTGGTGTTGTGCTTTATTACGAATGAAATGCCGCGCACGAACAGTATTAGCACAGAGAAAGCAAAAGAGAGAAAGAACAGGAGTAAGGAGGATGGGAGGGAGAGAGAAGAGCTACAGAGAGAAACAGAGATGTACCCTTTCTCCATTACTGTAATTAGCTATGCCAGTGAGTCACTAAGTGAAAGACAGGATTTTGCCCTCAAGGCATTATTGCAGAAACAATCCAACTAGTTGCCACACTGCAGTGTGTTTCTAAAAATAAAAAAACATTTTGCATGGGTTGTGGATTTTAATAGCTTTGCTATAACTGGGAGAGAGAGAGAGAGAGAGAGAGAGCGCTGCTACTGTGGATGTTTCTGGAAAATGGCGACCTCTAATCTTTTCAGTGTTATAAAATATAATGCATTATTAAGAGCAGTTTATCTCAACAATATGTCAGTGATGCAACATACCTTATCTGTCTGAAAACAAGAAAAAAAATTACTGGACAGAGAATAAGCTATTATTCCTTTAAAGAGGACCTCCAAAGGAAACTTTGTACAATATAGTATTTTGTAGTCAATAGGAAAGGCTGCAATAATTTAATTTTTTTCATTATGTCAGTGGTTTTCAAGATTTTAGGTTATCATTTTCAACACAGGATATTAATACTTCTAACTAATGAACAAAAATGCTGAAAATGTTGGTATCTTTTGAGAAGTTGGTATTATACATAACAAAAGTAAAATATTTTAGTAGGCTGCAAAAAATAACAAAAATATTTTACAGATTGCTTTCATTCACTCATGACATACACCATGCAAATTATTTGCATTTCACCTTTGACATCAAAGCATTCAGTGAGGGCAGAATGGATTTCATATATTTTGATGCATAATTGTGCAGTAATCTAAGCAGCAGTGTTGTTTTCATTGCTATCTTGTGTATATTTTTCTTTTCAGTATCACATTGTATATGTCTTCATAAGATATATTTGATATTTTTCAGGACTAATTTAAGAATACATATTTTTTTTTTGTTGTTGGGATGAGTACATTAAAAAAATCAGAAGATATTGGCATGATGTTAAGTGCCAAGTAAATAAACTGTAAGGGTAGGGATTCACACCTGTGGTATCTGGACATGCTCATATATATTTAAGTATATTCACTACATCCTTCATCATGTACCTTTAACAAATCTGTTCCAGTCTGCAAGAAATCATGTCAGAAAAGTAAAAATATAAAGCTGTGGTGCCACTGATGAAGATGCTGCCCTCTACTGGTCTTTAATGCAAACTATGTTTAAGTGTCGCTCTTTGGCTATTCTGTTTGCTGTTGCGTAGCCATAAACTAATTGTTCATATTTTATAATGTAAAAATATTTTTGGCTACAGATGCATATTGTCTATCCTCATTTAAAATTTGTACTGAGCATAAAAGAGATACTAAGAACTAAATTTTGGGTATTAATAAGACTGAAAGTCAATCAAACAAAAAAGGCAAGCAAATAAAGATATATTAACTATGGCAGTCATTATGAAGTCAGCGGTCAAAGATCAGCAGATGTGAATGTTACTAGATTGTTTTGTCCTTGTGTTTGCAACAAGTAAGCTTTTTTTTCTCAAAGAGGGCAATTCCTCATTTTGTATGTAATGTTTAAATTACTTGCATTTGTCTTTTCAACCAAAAACACTATTAAAACCAGAAATATCTTACTCATAATGAAATAAGTTAGTAAGAAAAGCAGAGAACAACAGATGTTATCAGACAACCCCTGAAGCACAACATGTGAAGATGTGCAAAACATTTCTTAAGAACAGATGGCCTAAATCTTCTCTGAATGAAATAAGTAAATATACAGGGTGTGCTGCCAAGGCTCAAGCTATGTTATAAACACCTTTTAAAATTTCTTACCATGTAGGATAGAGAATTTCAAGGTTAATTGAGAATGTTCCAATCAGCAATATGTTTTGCAGAAAAAAAACACATTATTAAACTTTTCAGAATCTGTTTCAGCTTTGGTTACCTTAAAACCTTATTTTAGATTTTTTTCGGAGTTGTTTTTTTTTTTTTTTTTTTTTTTTGTACAATACCTTAATGGCCTAAAGTGTACATTAAATGCATTACTATCATTTTCTTCATTTTTTTTCAGATGTTTACTCTATTTAAGAAGTTACTTTTGTTTCTGTGGATCAGTGACGGCTTTTAAAACCACATGAGTTTTACAGATTTAGCCATCCCTGCTGTTAAAATAGGATAGAAACTCTATAAACCAATGTCTGATACCCAATTTTCTCTCTCTCTTTTTAACATATCAATGCCAAGAGTAAACAGGCTTTGTGAAACAAGTGGCAGATGTGCTGTTATACCTGGAATGATAGTGGATATACAGGAATGAACAGCTGCAAAATACAGGCAAAGTAAACCACAAGTATATAAACTTCTGTATTTGTATTCAGTAGTTATGATCTGCAGTGCCTGAGTACCTTCTGCAAGAGTCTGGTGTTTACATGTCTGGGATAGAAACAGATATGTCTTTCATTTATAGTTTGCATATAAATCTCTCATTTATTTATTTTTTCTGTAGATAAAGTTTGCTACACAATATAACTTCTCTGCACATTAACTTTAGCATATTTACAGTATGAAGTTGACTGATTTTGGTATTCTTTGACAGGCAATGAGTTACAAGAACAAAGCACTAACACCAAACAGTAAATAATAAATACAGTGCATTGTCTTACTGTAGTTATATTTTACAAAGCTTTATTCACTGCATGACAGCAGTATTATTGAAATGCTCATGTAACTATTGAACACATAACTGAATGTATTTATTTATTAATATGTGTTAGCCAAGTGGACTTGTTAAACACGTTTCTACCATAGTCTGAGCCAAAAGCAAAGTCACTTTATAACAGGAGCAGTAGCATAAAATGGATTTGGAGATTTTTGTGATGGAAAAGTTAGTTTGTTTTTGCTTTCCTGTATTTTGTATTGCTTCACTGCCTTCTTCTATTTTGTATATTGTGATTTATTTTCTTTACACTGTGTTTTACTTGTATTCTGCTTTTAATTGCATATTTAAATTAGGAAAGAGACAATAGCCATGTCTCCTGTGAGTCACAGATAAATTAAATTTCCCCCCAGCCTGGTGCTGTTGTGTTTTTAAACTCAGCCTTCTTTCTAGTTACTTGCCCCTGATGTTAATTTGATCACTTTTTTCCTTCCCTCTCTTCTTTCACTGACTATTGTGTGTATTATTTTGTGAAATCACTCCCCTCCAGCTATTTAAATGTATTGGCCATCCTAATGAATTCCATAGTAACCACCCCCTCTTTCATATCTAACTGCTTATTGCACACTGCAGCTCTTGAAATATTAAACCATTTTGCATTGTACATTTAAAATCTGCAGCATTTCCTCCAACACCACTGATTACTGGAGAGCCCACATTCTGCCACTCAGTCGACATCTTGGGATTACTGTTTCTGTTTTGCTGTTGGTAAGAGAAAGAGCACAGGGGCATTATTTCCTGGAGACACTGAAAGCCTAATAACTGTTTCATGGGTGTCATCTTCAATTTGTGCTTGTATTTTCTCCTGGTGAGAGAAGGAGCAGAGCGCATTGATTCCTCACTATTTCAGACTAGACAGTGAATATCTGGGTTCGACCTTCCGGATTGGTCTGCTTGCTATTCAAAGAATCTACCAGGAAAAGGCTACAGAAAGCCTATAGGACCTTGCATTATCTGGGACAAGACTGTCGATCACCAAAGAGCCTGTGGCCTGCTTTTCATCTTGGGATTGGTGTTATTGTTTTGCTTTTGGTGAGAGAAGAAGCAAAAGAGCATTGGATCCTAGCTGCATGAAGCTGTGATGAGACCATCACTAGTAGTAATCATGCAGGCAAGTCTCCTCTCTTCATCATTCTTGTCAAAGCTAATTCTTTCTTTTCAGTAAGTACTGCTTGATTTGCTGCTGTCTAACCTAATGTCAGAATATCTCCCTAAATACATTTTCCATAAATCATAAGGGTCTACTATCAGTTTCCTGAAGTGTTTGCCAGTGCGCTGTATAGACACAGACACCTTGTTTCCTGTAAAAGCACCCTTGACATTTCAACAATACCTAGTTGCACACAGGGCAAATAATTTGCAGTGACAAGCACTGCTCCCAGATCTGCAAACCAGATACTCCTGACATTACTTTATTTACTCACTCCAACCATCTAATCAATAATATAGGGGCCATTGCCATGGATATGAACTTTCCCACTATCCCTGTTACTAGCTTGGCGGATATGGGCATCCTGTGGCAATGTATAAATTGCCTCATATTTACTGACAACCAGTTAATTCTAAAGCAAACTGATATGTTACGTGAGATATGCATTTACACAATGTCACTGGAGGCAAAACTCTCATAAAAGCACTCCTAATGTCAATAACATTGTCAGTAACACACACACTGCACCCATCACACACAGCTCAAAGCAGACACATGGACCCACATATGCTGAGACACTTAAATGTAACCTCCTTAAACCCCAAAGAACTCCAAGATGAAGTACATATAACAAATACACTCAGCAGTCCTGAATGTACTCTTTCAAAACAACTCCCACATCAATCAACATATACAGCCACATGTCATAGAGCCTCTACTTCTAAGTCCATAAGTCAGGCCACCACACAATCCAACATTCTAGTTATTGGAGGCTCCATTATGAGAAACACTGATGCTCCTCTCACCAGGATGAGTAAGGAGAAAGGCAAAGTCATTTGCTTATCAGGGGCCAAGATCCATCTCATTATGCACACACTCAGGTTATTGGACTACAAGCACCAGTATGACTCAGTCATAGTCCATGTAGGTGTAAATTACTGGAGACATACCTCACTAGACTACATGAACAGAGACATCATGGAGCTCTGGGTTGGGAGGGTGGCCTAATGGTTAAGGTGTTTGCCTTACAAACACAAGGTGCAGGGTTTGAGTCTCACAAGGGACAACTGGCTAGGCTGAAAATGGCTCGCAAGGGCAGATTGCTTAGTACTAATCTATGAACCTATGTGTCTCTAGGCTATTATGAGCCTAGCACTGAGCAGCATTCTACCTTCTCCAAGGATAATGCCCCATACGAACAGAAGATGGCTTAGGTTCTGGTGTTATTCGAAGGGAGAGCAGTATTTGACAGCATGGAAGGAGATGATTAACATACCACACTGCTTTGCCAGGGATGGTCTGCACATCTCCCCTCTCGGCTTTTGAATATTAACTAAAACATTGTCCTCCCACATAGTGCTTTTTTGGCACTGCCAGACTGAAAGTGCTTCCTACACAGCAAATCAAAACCAAGAAAATCTGAAAGTGTTACTGTTCAATGCTAGGAGTCTAAACAAAAAAAAAAAAATACTCCACTCCCTACAAGCTCTCCTTACCCAATAGAATGCTGACATCATTGTAATCACTGAGACAGGGCTTAAAGCTGAGGACAGCACACTAGCAGTGCAAGGCTATAATGCTTCCACAAATTTGGACCAGCTAGTAAACAGACAGGGTCTAAACGTGGAGGTGTCTCAATTTACATAAAAAATAAATATACTTCAAGGCTGGTCAAACAGGACAATGCACTTGAATTTCTCCATGTTCAAATCACCATAGGAAAAATCTCATACCATTTCCTTGCAAGCTATCGGTCCCCCTCTATGACCCAGGAAGCACATAACATTTATTTAAACATACTAGAAATGCTCATCATCCAAACCAATACCATATTCATGGGTGACTTTAATTACCCATTTATAAACTGTGAATCATATAAGACATCAAACTTGCAGGCACAAAGATTCCTGGAATTTGTAAACACAAACTCCTTGGACCAGAATGTCAATACACCAACCAGGGGGGCAAACATACTGGATCCGGTCCTTTCATAGATTAGTACTAAGCTAAATTGCCCTTGCGAGCCATTTTAAGCCTAGTCAATTATCCCTTGTGAGATTCAAACCCTGGATCTTATGTTTATAAGGCAAACACCTTAACCATTAGGCCACCCTCCCAACGCTGACTAATATGGGAGAGTGCTTCACACCCCCCTAGTATGATGTCTTCTCTTGTAAGTTCAGACTACAAAATGGTCTCTCTTGAAGCAAAAATAAAACCTAGAACCCCAGCTAACCCTGGAATAGTCAGGAGGCTAACTATTCCTACTATTAAGTGATATCATGGCAAAATTTCAAGCCTCCATAAGCACAGAGAACACCGCAGCCTACAAAGAACTGTTCGCAGAATCCCTATATGAGCATGTTAATAGCTTCATAGAGGCAGCTGTATCCACCAGGAAGAAGTACAGAAATAACTAACAAAAAAAAAAGCCACCCTTTTGGAATCACAACATCAGTAGGGTGTATAACAGAAGGAAAAATGTTAGCAACAATTTGGAGGTGTAGCATTCAGTAGGATAAAATAACTCTCTTTAAACTAAACAAACTCCTCAGAGGACAATAAAAGTCTACCAAAACCAAATTTGAGGTAAATTTTGCCTCCCAGGCCAAGGACAACCACACGGCATTATTTAGCTATGTCCGCAACCTCAAAGGTAATGCACAATTTTGTGTAGAGCTCATTGTTAATGGAGCCACCTATATGAGTCAGAAGATATAGCAACCTACTGGCCGACAAATTCAGCTCCAACTTTAACCCACACCCCCCACCCCCAACCTCCCATCAGGAAATACCATGAAATATAAATCACCCTACTATCCCTAGGGAACAGGTCCTTAATGCTCTCTCTAAGGTCAAGAACACTGCGTCAATGGGCCCAGATGATATCCCAGGATGACTTCTATACAGCATGAAACATGACCTATCAGGCCCTCTGGAGTTGCTATCTAACTATAGACTCCAAACAGGCTTCATGCCTAATGAATGGAGTACAGCAACAGTAATCGCTCTGCACAAAGGTGGGCCATTCTTGGACCCTGGAAACTACAGACCCATAAGTCTCACTAGTCTCATATGCAAAGCCATGGAAAGAATTATCATAGAAATAATTAATAACAATATAGGAAAACTCCAGACACTGGACTGAACCCAATTTTGTTTTATCAAGGGCAGGTCATGCCCACTCAACCTGCTTGGCTTCTTGGAGAAAATCATCAAAGCAATGGATGAGGGCAAAATGGTTCATACTGCCTACCTTGTCCTGGCCAAGGCATTTGACACAATACCCCACTTGGACAATGTTGACAAACTCAGGAGAGTAGGAATAAACCCTTATGTCACCCAGAGGATAGCCAGCTAGCTTACAGACAGGACACAGGGAGATAGAATTGGGGAGTCTGCCTTTAAAAAGGGGCCAGTCACAACTGGAATCCTCAGAGATCAGTCCTTGGACCACTACTTTTTGGTATTTACTTCTCTGAAATCAAGGCCAATGTCAATGGGCACTGGCTGACTACATTTGCAAATGATTGTAAATAAGGATCAGTCATAGAATCTACCACTGACACAAATGTTCACCAAAAAGGCCTGACACAGACAAATAACTGGTGTCATAGCCATGGACTAAATCTAAATGCCAAGAAATACATAATAGCATCATTTGCAAAGTTCTCTACCTCTGGAAACTATCATATTGACAGCACTCCCATTAGAGTTCACCCAGTAGTCAGGGACTTGGGGGCACACATAGACAGTAATCTAGCCTTTGACCATAATGTGTCTGCAACAGTAAGAAAATCATTCTATGTTGTGCAACTTATAAATAAAGGTATGGCATCGAGGTCCAAGGAGGTCATTGTTCCACTGTATTCGTCATTCATCAGACCTATTATTGAGTACAATGCCCCCTTTGGTATGTACTTAACCAGGCACATCCAACAGTTAAAACATCAATAGAGATTCTTCACTAAAAGAATATAGGATGTAAGTAACATGTCTTATGCAGACCACCTCAAGGCCCTATCCCTGTATTCTGTCTCCGACAGGCTGTTGAGGAGACATCTATGCCTGACATACAAGGTATTGACTGATCCCACCCTGATGAACCTCTTACATACCTGACAGACAGACAGCATGAGAATTACTGGTTCTAAAGACTTAAAGCCTTCTTGTGATATAAATAGGAGCTGCTGGAGAGATGGGTATGTGTCCCAGAGACTACTCCTTCTCTGGAACAAGCTTTCCATCCATGTGAAGCACAGTTCTTCTCCTAACCCAATTCAAGTGCAACGTGGACAATTGGATGGAGAAGAGGAAATTCATCCCTGGTTTGGCACCTATGTCTCTAATGGACACAGGCACCCTGTAAATGGTTCATCTCCCAGTCCCCTACTTGTAAATGTTTCATCTTCCAAGCTCCTGCTTACACTTATCAAGGGTACAATAATTTGTCAGAGATTTGGGATGCATGGCTAGGCTTAAAAAGACTCTTGTGGTTATTAGCCCAGTGAACACCTATGAACTTATAGTTAAAACATGAACATTCATAAAATTCACATATACAGATGTTTTTTTCATTTATTTATTTGTTTATTTTACATTTGCTTATCAGGAAAGTTCGACTGGACACAGGTCCTTTTTCAGCAGAGGCCCAGGGAGAAAAGCTTCAAGGAATGCACATATAGTAAAAATTTGGGTCTATATTGCAAGATTGAAGCTTTAGTTAATCGAATAACTAAAGCTCGAGCTTATAATATTGAAACCGTAAAATGTTGAATGACTGATTCAGCCTAGGGAAGTGCTTCCCTTGGCCATTTTGTGGATTATGCCCTTTTCTCCAATTTAGAGCGATCTCTGAGTTGGTATATTTAGTTGGTGGGGTGGGGTGGGGGGCAAAGCCCCCCCACATAATTTCGGGTCTAAATTTTTTTTTTGAAGAGGTCAAGGGAAGAGTTTCCCTGGGTTGAAACATCCGTTCAACATTTTCTGGGTTTGATATTACAAGATCGAGCTTTAGTTATTCGATTAACTAAAGCTTCAATGTTGTAATATAGACGCAAAAATACAGCATACAGTTGTAAAAGATACAGAAGTATAATACAGAAGGGAAATTACTAAGAACAAAATAATGATTACAATAAATGATCTACATAAAACTTTGACATTAGTTCTGATAAGATCTTTACATATATATATGGCATAACCATATGTATGACAGGATTCAGTGGAGTCCTAACATGTGACTACATACACGTGAATACTATTTATTAGGACAAGACAGAGGAATATTTTTAGTATTGTATCTCTGTGTAAGATCTTTAAGTTGAAGAAATAAGGACATGATAATATCACAGAGAAGTAAACGCATGAGTATGAAAGGTGCTTGAAGTCTGACACTAGCATTTAGTGCTAGTATTTAGAAGCTAGTGTTAATGCAGTGTGTGGAATATCCTTAATTACACTTAACTGCTGAACCTGCTTAAACTCTGACCATAAATGTAAAACATACAAAAAAATTAAGTTAAACAAATGAATGCTATATTTATTAGTATGTAAATACATCATATACTGTCCAGCTGCAAGGGATTCATATATTTATCCATTATTAGACAACTTTGCTTTTCTTGCAGTCATCACTTAATAAGTGCTTTTGTGCTGTTGCAAGAAAGTGATGTTACTTTTGAGTATACTACAAGGACTCGAATCCCTGGTGGTCAAAGCCCACTTTCTGACACTCAGAGACGTTGGCATCTTGTAGCTCATATGGACAGCTACTCTCACTCAAACTCTAACACATGTTTAGGTGATGAGGGTCTGCTGTGCAGAATGAGTGCATCAGTCACACCAATTTGGACAAAGTTAGTGTGACACCCTGGGGCAGGGAATATGAAAGGGGATTGGAGTGTAGTCTGCAACATCAGGCAGTGATTGCAAGTGAGAATCTGGTTTAGGGAAGGGAAACAAGAAGTTATGTACTCACCATAACGTTCGATGTATGTAGTCCATCGCGCCTCACATTCTTACCCGTGGGTTCGGAGCCGAATATCGGCTCCGACTCGGCCGATTTTTACTAGCTCAAAGTCTCTCATTGGCTGGGCTAAGAGGGTATCCCATGGTACACTGCTCCATATCCCCAGATCTAGTTTGCTGCAAAACAACATATGTACTTCATACACACCTCACATCCATATAAACAATCACTAATGAAAGGGACTCTGCAGGTGACAACCTATACTCCAAATCCTATACTCCAAATCCTCCAGGCAGGGGGAAGGTGGGAGGGTAAGTAAGAATGTGAGGCGAGATGGACTACATACATCGAACGTTATGGTGAGTACATAACTTCTTGATGTTATGTAGTCCTATCTCGCCTACATTCTTACCCGTGGGACAGCGTCCCTAGTAACTACATCCTGGGTGGCTCATAGGAAAATACTCCTGAGAACTGTGGAACCAAAGGAAGACTTGCCCCTGGAGACCACGTCCAATTTGTAATGAGAAACAAAGGTGTGAGGAGAATCCCAAGTAGCTGCAGCACATATATCATCCACTGACAATCTAGCTTGATAGGCTGTGGATGTGGAGACAGCCCGCGTAGAGTGTGCCTTGACTGGAAATGGCAAATTTTTATCTCCTGCCTGATAGATGAAAGAGATGCAACTTGCTATCCATTTCGACAGTGTAACCTTGGATACCAGAGAACCCAATCAGTTTTCTGAAAAGGAGACAAAGAGTTGGGGGGTTTGATGGAGAGGGCTTGAATTTCCGAGACCCGCCATGCTGAAGTGATTGCTATTAAAAATGCTGTTTTCCATGTTAAGAATTTTAATTCACAGGTAGCTGCAGGTTCAAATGGTGGTAGAGTAAGGGCTTGAAGAACAAAATTGAGGTCCCAGGGCATGACGGGTTCGGACACTGGGGGACGAAGCAACAGGGTACCTTTAAGGAATGCTTTGCATAGTCTGTGTGCCATAAGACTAGGTTTATTCGCTACGTGGAAATTAGATATCACTGCCAGCTGAACTTTGATGGTGGCTGATGCAGATACCTGATAGAAAAGCATTGACAAGAATTCCAGAACTGAATCTACTGGGGCTGTATAAGGATCGATACCTCTAGTATGAGCCCAGATGGAAAACCTTTTCCATTTGCTAAAGTAAATCTTTCTAGTGGATGGCTTATGGGAGGACGATAATATATGGACCACTTCTGGTGAAAAATTATGACGTCTGACTAGCGATGGAAGTGGAGTAGCCAGGCTGTCAACCGGAGTGTCCTCAGAGAGGGGTGGAACTGTCCCGACATGTGTGTCAGTAAATCTGGTAGAGGGTCCAGAATCCAAGGAGTGTCCACAACGTATGGTTGATGAAAGGGGAACCATACTTGATGAGGCCAGTCTGGGGTAATCAGAATCATTCTGCTTCCCAAGGATTGCACCTTCTGAATCACTCTTGACAGCAGGGGAAACGGAGAGAAGGCATAAAGCAGACCGGAGGGCCAATCATGAACCAGAGCATCCCTGGGTTATTCCCCCTGTGGGGGGATCAGCGTGAAGTAGTTGCTGCATTTTGCATTGAGAGGGCTGGCAAAAAGGTCGCAGCAAGGCTGAACCCATCTGCTGAAGATTTGCTCTGTAACCAGACCATTCAGGGACCACTCGTAATGCATGAGTATTGCTCTGTTTAGCTTGTCCACTATTACGTTGGACTTCCCCGGAATGTACGTTGCCACCAGAAACCATTGGGAAGCTATTGCCCAATTCCACACTCGCATAGCCTCTCTGCATAGGGGGTAAGACCGTGTTCCTCCTTGATTGTTGAGATACCACACTACTGACATGTTGTCTGAGTGTATCGCAATAGTCCCTAGAGGAAGAACTTCCTGAAGTGCCTGAAATGCAAGAAGCACTGCTGTCATCCCCAGGACATTTATATGCAAATGTATCTCATGTTCTTGCCATGTGCCTTGGACTGTTCTTCCGAGATAATGCCCCCCCCCCATCTGGGAGGCGTCCATGGTCACTGTGGCAACAGGGATGGGGGAACGAAGGGCTTTCCCCGTTCAAATTGTTGGTGCACAGACACCAACAGAGGTCCTGCTTGCACCTGTCTGTGATTAAGATGGGATGAGATAGAGGGAGTCTTTGGAGAGACCATTGGACAAAGGAGCCATTGAAGAAGTCTCATGTGTAATCTCACTAGAGGGACTAACATGATAGTTGCCGCCATGGTCCCTAGGAGTTGTAGAACCAGTCTCACCTTTGCTTGTCTCAGGGGCATCAGTGTATGAATTTGTCATTGCAATACCGTGATCCTTTCTTGTGGTAAGAATGCTCACATTTGAATGGTGTCCAACTCTGCTCCTATAAAGGTGACACGCTGTGAGGGCAATAAGGCAGATTTTTCCCAGTTTATCGTTATGCCCAATTGGTGACATAGACTGATGGTAGTGTCCCTGGTCTGAACTAGTTGATGCCTGGTGGGGGCGGTAAGGAGCCAGTCGTCCAGGTAAGGAAACACCTGGAATCCGTGATGTCTCAAGTGAGCCGTCACCACTGCCATACATTTGGTGAACACCCTGGGGGCTGTGGTGAGACCAAAGGGAAGGGCTTGAAACTGGAAGTGACTGCCTCCCAGCCAGAAGCGTAGGTGACTCCTGGAAGCTTTGTCCATTTTGACATGGTAATAAGCATCCTTGAGATCGATGGAGCACATCCAAACTTCCTCTCCCAACAATGGGAGAATCAATTGTAGAGTGACCATATGGAACTTGGACTTGTGTACTTAATTGTTGAGTTGACTGAGATCTAGTATGGGTCTCAGGTCCCCTGATCTTTTCAGCACCAAAAAGAATCTTAAGTAAGTCCCTAATCCGATTTGGTCTGAGGGGACTGTTTGGATGGCTCCTTTCTCTAGCAGCTGAGAGACCTCTGAGGCTGCTTGATCCCTTTGACTGGGTGGAACGTCTGGGATTTTCCTTATTGGCGAGGGTACTGAAGAGAATGGGATGAGGTAACCTCCGGAAACTATCCTTAGTACCCATCGGTCCTGGGTGATGCTCTCCCAGGCTTCCGGGTATAAGGAAATTTGACCCCCGACTGGCTCCGTATAAGCGCAGTTGGACACACCCTCAGGAATGAGAGTATGGGAAGCCACGGAAGGAGTTGCGGTCTTCCGAATTGCGGGGGCCCCCTCTGCCTTTGGGGCGACGTCTCTCTGAGTAACCCCCCCTCCCCTGCCTCTGGAGGGGGGTTCACCTTGTGCGGCAGGAAAAAACCTCTGTGATTTCTTGAACCACATCTCCCCTCCCACTGGGCCTTGGGATAAGGAATAGAAGGAAAGGAAAAATGGACCCCTATGGCAGACAGGGTCTTTCCCTCTTGCTTGCACCTGGTGCGGGTGTCCTTCACTTTGGTCCCAAACAAGGAGGAACCGTCAAATGGGGCATCAGTGAAGGAAGACTTGATGGCCTCTGCGAAGTGACACAGGCACAGCCAGGCTTGCCTTCTAAGGGTGACCCCTGAGCTCGTCACCCTACTCGCTCCCTCTGTCACATACAAGATGAGCCGCATGGACATGTTAGCAATGGAGTTGAGGGTAGAAATCTGTGTGTTAACTGTCTGAGCCACTGCCTCAGGTATGTTAACCGCAAGAATATCTCCCAGTTCTTTGAGGAGATCTCTCTGGAGCTGAGTGAAGTGAGATAAATAATTCAGCGACCGTAAAGTGAAGGTTGCTGAAGATAGGGTATGCTTCCCATACCAGTCCATGGTCCTAGACTCCTTGTTAGGAGGATGGACCGATGAGGAAGACTCTGCAACTTCCTTCTGGGTGGCTGCCGCCACCACCATGGCATCTACCGGGAATCCTTTTGATAGAAACTCTTTTCCCTGAGGTGCGGACAGGAATTTGTTGGGATGCCTGGGCACATGCTCCACAAAATCAGGGTTTTCCCACACTCTTCGACAAATGAGGTCAAGAAATTCGTCGAAGGGTGGAGACACCCAGGAGGCAGAAGGTTGAGTGCCAAAAGCCTTAAGGAATACTGACTCCTCCTCAAAAGGAGTTTTGGAAGGCCAGCCTCCTCTTTGTTTCAGTATCTCCAGGATATCGGAGAAGGAAACATCAACAGAGGAAGACTTGTGGGACCCTTCTGATTCCTTGAGGTCAGTATCAGAGGTTTGAGACTCATCCTGGGAGTCTATGTGCTTCCTCTTGCACAATTTCTTTCTAGGATGCTCCTCAGGCAGGGACTCTGGGAGACTCTCAGAAAGTTGGGGACCACTCGTGGGGGTATCCTTAGGGCCTGGCGCTCTACTGTTCATGGATAGGTGAGTGTCAGAGGCTCTCACTGGGGTGGTGGGGGACGGAATGACCAACCCGGGTGATGTAGCTGACAATCTTGCCAGCGCACTCAGCATGGCCTCGAAGGCAGGTCCTCCCGAGTCCGAGGACCGACCGGCCGCCGAGGCCACGACCAAGACCGGGGTCCCCCGAGCCGATGCACCGAGTGGGAGACTTGGAACCGACAGCTGTCCCAAAGTATCCCCCTCGGGCCCGACCAAAGAGTCCCAAGTCCCGAACCCTGTGGATGGAACCAACATGGTCGTAGCTGATGTCGGCACCGATAGACCCAAAGAGGGTATCGGAGCCAGCGCAGGAACATCACTCGGAGCAGAGCATACCGGCTCCGATGACAAGGATGTGCTCAGAGGAGGAATCATCAAAACGGTCATGGAAACTGGCTCCAGAGCCGAGTGGGTCAGAGCCGAGAACAATTTGGCCAACACCGGTGACTGCAGGAGCCTCTGCACTACCATATCAACATCCAAATCAGAAAGCCTGGAGGATTTGAAGGAGAGCGATGGAGATTGGGATCTCTTGTCCAGTGAACCATGCCTGACACTGGGCTCAAGAATAATGGGAGCCAACGCCAATTCATTTAGCACTGATACCTCCTGGGGCCCAGAGGACAGTGGAGCCGAGGAGGTAGAGTCCAAAACAGCAATCTTCTCTGGAGGCTCCGAGGTAGCAAATGGAGCCAGAGACCTTTTCTCTGACTTGGAAGCTTTAGACTTAGACTGAGTACTAAAAGCCGAATCTATAGCTTCCTCAAAAGACGGTTTCAAAAGTCCCTTTAATATTAATTTGTTTTTTCTCTCCTGGAGCACCCTAGGACTGAACGCATGGCAAAAGCTACACGACTGCTGTAAATGGATGGCTCCGAGGCAGTAGACGCACACAGAGTGTCCATCCATGATGGACATTTTATATCCACATTTGGAACATTTCTTAAAGCCAGAAGGCTTATGCTCCTTCTGATCTTTGGACATTATATAATTAACATTAGTGAAACACCTAGATGCAACTTACAAAAAAGGGCGGGAGACACCCCACAATTTAGAACACCAGAGAAACACCGTACTAAGCACACTGGGACCCTCTAACTGAAATGGTTCACACACAAGATAGACACACCAGGAAAACAGTACTAGCCACACACAAAGAACCTCTAACTGAAACAGTTCTTGGGAATTACACAGGAAAAACACAATGACTAAGGTTTATCCAACAACAGAGGGGAGGACTAGGTCCTCTAACTAAAACGGGCCTAGCCCGCTGGAACAGTTAGGGATACCAAAACAACTAACACTGTCAAGCACTGAAATCACACACAAAATTAGCGATCAGCAACAAGAATAGCTATTAAAATAGCTTTTGGGTCTGAACTAACAACTTTCTCAAAGGGAAATAGCAAAAAAGAGGGTACTTAGCCACAGTCAAGCAAGACCGCGTCCGAGCTACACAAGCAGCAAACAAGATCTGGGGATATGAAGCAGTGCACCATGGGATACCCTCTTAGCCCAGCCAATGAGAGACTTTGAGCTAGTAAAAATCGGCCAAGTCGGAGCCGATATTCGGCTCCGAACCCACGGGTAAGAATGTAGGCGAGATAGGACTAGATAACATCTTACATTTAGGGAGCATGAGTTTTACTTATAGACAACAGGAGAAGAGTTAGGGTTAGGGAGTGAAATTTTAGATTAAGGATTGGTTGGGTTATGGATGGCGAGGGAGTGCTATGGTTAGGGACAAGGTGGCAATTTCAGGGCTAGAGTTATGGTTCTGGTAGGGCTATGCAGTTTGTCAGGATTGACTACTAGGTTGGCTTGGTAGTTCACTTGGATTGGGCTAATGGGAATTAGAGCACTTGCCATTTAGTGCAAGTGGCAGCGAGCAAGTGTGTTGTGAGTTTCAAGCACATGAGCGCTTGCAGTAGACCTGTTAGTTTTATTAGCTACCTCTCCAATATGCAAACCATAATTCTTCAAGCTGCAACACAACCAACAAAAGTAAATTAATAATATCTGTGCTGTGTGCAAGATATCAGCAAGCAAAACATTGCAACAGGCAAGACATTATGCTGTGCTTCCCTGCTAGCAGTGTGCAGAAGGTTTTGTTAGCAGCACCTTTTAAAATGTCATGTCACTGGTGAAGCTGGGAAGGTAGGAACTCACTAATGTAATGTTAGATGTTTCGGTCTGTATATTGCCAAAGATCTTTCTTTTATGTGTTTGCGATGTGCAGACCCATTTGATAACCTGATTGTATTATCCAGTGATTTTTGTTTGCTGTGTAGCAATTGAAGAATTATATAATTTGAGTATTAGATAAGTACCCACATTTTTTCATAAGGTGTGCAGGAGTAGTAATTAATAAAAGTGAGAGTAAAGTTATGCTAAAACAGATTCATTTCAAAAACAAAGAATTCCTGAATAGTAAAAGCCTCAGAAAAAAATTATCCTTTTCTAAACATGATTTTTTTTTCCACAGAGGGTAAGCCCTCAACTTCTCCCATGTATAAGTGTTTCATCCCCACATACATGTGGTCTGGTACAATACCACAGTGGTTAAACAACTGTGGCAAAAAGGCAAACAACCTGAATGGATGAAAGGAACATTAAATTGTAGCAACGCAGAAGAGACGGTGTCATGCTGTTTATCCACACATATTGCAAATGAATATGCTGCTTAAATCTTTCACCAAATGAATCACCAGTCCTCATCATTATCTGCAGCTATGTCACACTTTGTTTTGGTTAGGAATAACAAATATTCAAAACCAGGCAATAGCAGATTCTAATTAAATAGAACTGCAATCTTTTTGCATCAACCCTCTAGTCACAATGTCAGCGGTTTTCAACAAAACAATGTCCCCATAGCTCTCAACCTCTTAGCACAAGAAATCTGGATAAAGTCTAAAATAATGGGGGGGTGGGGCAAATGCCCAAAAATAGGGACAGATTTTAAATATTGCTCTTATAAACTTAAAAAAGTTACTAAAATGACATGATTTGTGTTAGCTTTCATTTTCTCTGTGAAAATCAGAAATCAAATGTATGTCATTGTTTAGTGACTTCAGTCCTCATTGATTACCATAAAACCACAAATTTTATGATGAAGAAACCAAAAATATGAGGCAAAGATATGGACATTCTGCAAATATTTGGAGAGTTGAAAGGTATGGTCCTCCCTGCTAAAACTTCTGCATAGTCTGAGAATTAAATTAAGAGCTTCACTCACCTCAGAGTTATTCGGAGTATCAACATCACCCTGTTTGTGTTCAAACATTTTGACTACAGTTAAAAAACAAAAAGGTATAACAATCATCTTTACAGATTTAAGAACAGAAAAAAAAAACTGATATATATATATATATATATATATATATATATATATATATATATATATATAAATAACACTAACCATCTGAATATGTGTCCTGAATCTTAATGTAATCCTGCTTGTTGGAGCATTTGACTAAAACTGCAAAGATTATTACAATGTTCTAAGCAAATTTAAGAAAAAAAGAATGAAAGTAGCTGCATGGAAATGGCACTGACCCTTTCAAGATGTGTGCTACCTTCATGTTTGTCTGCATCCTGTAATGGACTTCTCATTTTGCACTGGTAACTTCAGTCTTCATTTGTGATTTTGATATTTTTTGGACCTCAGCTCTCAGTTGTTAGCATACCGTGTGCCCTTTTGTTTAGAGTAAGCATTTTCTTCAGTATAGAATAATAAGGCTCATAATAAAGAGAGTTGGAGGATAGCATATTATCTCTTGTACGAAATATTTATCATAATGGATGGAGTTGCTAGGCACTTACTGGTAACAAATTGATTTCACACTCATTTCTATTTATTTATTTTTGTCATCCATAGTAGAGAAGAGCAATGACGCTGTAAGTTACATCTTACATCAACAGCTCTTTAACTTAACTGGAAAACATGCACAAGATATTTTCCTCTGACTCCAAGTTGTAACAGTATAAAAACAGCAGGGGCTGAAAGTAATGGGGGCCCTAGGGGAGTGCATTCTGAAGAGTGCAATTAAAAGTCTGACTACAACCCAGGAATAGTTTCACAAAGATAGCTCTTCATGTATTCCATAGAAGCCCAATGGCACAAATTGATTATGGCATAAAATGTACACTGTAATAGAGAGAGTTTTTCCTAGACCCTTGCAACCAATGCAAAATGTTCTTAGTGTGGAGGCTATACAGCAAATTGTATTTTTTTACCCTGTAATGAGCTAACATACAGCAAATTATTTATTCCTTGTTATGAGCACTGAGATAAACGGGTAATACTTTATACTTTTATGGTCTCTTAATATTTTGCATTTGTTTTCACATGACAGATTTGTCCCGGTCCCCTTCAATAACACACAACACACCAAATGACATCTGACAATCTTTATTAGATTTCCATAACATAGCTTTGATCACCAACTTTATTAATTACCTGATATATCATGATATAATTGATTCTAAATACAGCATAACATTCTTGTAATGTTAATCAGGGCAGTGTACCTACTCACCCTGCCCCAGTAAGCAGCGTCCATACCTCTACTCATTTACTTTACTTATGAAGCAGCATCCCAACTCACTTCATACACCATTCATTGTAATGATAATCAAAGCAGCATACCTACTCACCCTACCTAACAAGCAGGGTCCATACCTCTGTTCGCTTACTTTACTTATGAAGCAGCGTCCCAACTCACTTCATACACCAACCATTGAATTACCTCCTACCAAATAAGCACCATCCTTACCTTGCTTATCTCTTCAGTAAGCTTCCTCCAACTACTCATTTCTTTTCCCCAGATCCTTGAAATGAACATCCAGACATCAGAGGGGGAACAGAAGAGGGCAAGCCTATCCCTCTTCTCTGCCAACCAGCCTGACCAGGCTGTTCCCCCTCCCTTCTACCCAAAATTGTTCAGTCCACTTCCCATAAAGGGAAGGGTCAAGCCAAACATCATTTGGTGTACCCATCATCTGTAAAGCACCTTAGAATCCCGTCATAAACCCCTTTGCCATGCCATCACTAAAACACACCCCAATGAAACTAAATAAGGTAGGATTACCGTGACCCCATTGTAACATCGGAACATCCACACCAAGAGAACACATACCCTTTTAGCTCGCTGCCTTCAAAGCTGAAATCATGGCTCAACCTGAATGTATTGACAGCCTACAACCACAACAAAACCACAAACTATAACTTCTTGAACTCAAGACGGCACCCAGTCAAATAAATAGTAGCAAGTCTCACCCCCAAGACCCTGTCACCTTAGCCCACCCAGTACCCAGTTCTATATGTGCAACAACTCCATTACCGTAGGGAGTAGTCTAACTCCAAAACTTTAATGTCCTACCTTTAGATGGTAGAAATCTAGCACCCATTGACCTAGTTCCTGAAAGCTCACCTATGCTCAACAATGAAATACTCTACGTGCCAAGCCATAGACACCCCCCCAGTTCATTCATTACCAAACCATTCTTAACCCCTGTTTGTCTCTAGCCTTCCCCTCAAAAGCTCTTTCCTTATGTTACCTATACCACTAGTATCCTACAGCTGCCTTATCCTGCAACCAGGCTTCCTTAAACCTTCTAACTCCCCTGTAACAACACACCCAGTTTCTAAACTACCCCAACACAGCCACCTATCTACCATGCTTCCTAAAACCTATCTACAAAATTCACCCAGATCCCAAGTGAAATCATCCTTGTGCTATTCTGTAAAACCTTAACTTGGTATGTAACATCAACACTACCTACTCGAGACAAACCTCTCACCCCAAAATGCCACCCGTTAGGAACAAACTCCAGCATCATGTCAAACCCTCCTTGGACCTTCCTCCACATGTGGTTCAAATAACTGGATGAGTGAATACAACCACCCAAGGTTCCAATTGCATACCACCCTTCCCAAACAATCCCTTTTACTTGCCCAATGATATGCAGAACCTGAAAACTTCAAAATGCCATTTACCAACCACCTTGCCAACACCAACTACCCATATCAACAGTAAGGCACCTAAGCCCCATGATGGCTTTAGCAGTCCCACCCCTCTTTGCTCTATCAATACCCTTGAATGTCACCAGCAATATACCAAACTGAAAATTCCCTATGCCACTGGTCAAAACAAGATTATATCCAAATGAAAATGCCCTATGCTACCTGGTCAAAACAAGATTAGTGACATGCCAACCTCCTCCAGCATGTAGAAATTAAACCATACCTTTTCTCTCCTTCAAGTAGCATAAATCAGACCACACTTACATGCAATGACAACCATGTAGCTCACAACTTGACCCACTTACTCAACACATCACAGTAAACCCTATCTTTGAAGGCTGCAACCCTACCCAATGCCAGCTATCAATAATATAATGTAAATTTACTCCTGATGCTCCCCACCCAAAACAAGCGAAACAAACCATTATGTTGTAATTATTGGGAAGAAAATATAACAGACAATTCCACATGCAGCTGCCTTGCTGAAAGACCATGACCTCTTTTCATACCACTCCATCAACCAACATCATTCTCGACCCCTTTTCACACCTGTCGAAGCCAACTTACTTCCACCTACCAAGTAATGCCCGGCAGTCCATCTCCAATTGCAACCTCCGAGGGATCTGTAAAAGGAAAAATTGTAAATATTTTATTCATGCATAATCACAACTACAAATAACAGTATACACCACTACTGGCATATCTCCTACATTAACTGCTTAAAATGCAGATACTACTGCATACAGAACATCAATGAATCTTATGATGCATTAGAAAAATACCCGTAAAATTTCCCACACTTCAGATTCATGATACAACTGACATTGCATTAAAGTACCTATTCTATAAATTCAATATCACTCTTTCCCCAACCAAGTAAAACATTACCAAACCTGAAGAGTAACCCCCCCCCCCACAGTTCTACCTATAAACCTTTTTGAACCCAGGCAACAATCACCCATGTCCTTCTAAACTAAAACATGCAGTGCACTCTAGATTAAGGAACTTTACTTACCTGAACCTCGCTAACCGAGCAAAACCTTAAAGTCATTAACCTAGTAACAATTCTCCCATCAGAAAGAATGCAAAACTACCCCTAAGAAAATATTAAACCCTGCTATAACTTACCCTCAACATGCCTTATCCTCCCTAGGCCTTACACTACCCAGCTATACCAACCTTAAAATTGCCTTAATGAATACAAAATAAACACATGTTTAACATACCATCTACCAGACATCAACCCAGCCTCCCCAGCAGAGTACCTAACCTCCAAATACAAGTGCATAATAACCAAAAACCAAAGCATGCCCCAAAATCATGTTACAAGAATTCCGTCTTTTATAGCTACCCCAGCCCCCTTAACCACCACCAATCCTGCTTCACCCTGCCTATAAGTTAACTTTAAGTCACCTTTCAGCACCCAATGCACAGTCCAAGACAACTTCAAAACCAACCTATCCTGCCAGCCAGGGAAGGAGTGCTCCCCCGCCACCCCCTTTCATGAAGAAACAATCATAACTGAAGCTATGGTTCCATGAGCCTATCAAATACCAAATATAATTTAACTACCAATCGAGTATGTTACACTGAACCACACACACGAAAGGACCTATCAATATCCACAAGCAGGGTAACCTAGGGACTCCATACCTCATCAAGCAGCACACTGTACAGGCCAAGCTAACTTATATTGTAAAACCATCTGCGTAGCTCTTAACCTTCCGTCTCCAAATGAGGGACACTAACCAACCTAATGTAGAACAAATGGAAGAATGCAGCAAACTTAATAATAGCTTACTAAAGAATATTATTTCTAAATTTCCCAACAGCACAAATCAGGTTTGTAGATCCCCATAGTGTAACTAGGAAACATAACCTGTCAACAAAGAGGGAAAGCTTCATGTTGACCATGTGCTGAAGACCATTTGTATGTAAGAGTGCATGCAGTATGTTATTTTACAAAATGGGAGAAGGAAAGGGAGATGCACATTCTGAGCGTTTTGCCCAAAAGTGTTGTGGAATTGCCCACCCGCTGCATGCCTTGCACAGAACCACCCTTTTGTGAGTACATGCCAACTATGAAGCAAAATGCAGGCACCTTGTTAAAATGTGCACAGTTGAGAGGCATGCTCCACTCCAAGACATGCATCCTGTAAAATTAATTAAGACATCCTGTAAGATCATCTAACACAACATGAAAGCCCCTACAGTTTGAATTACTGCCAGTCAATACATGCAGACTTGACGAGAAGTGAAGAAACAATTCCATTTCTTCCACTTACAAATACTTGACAAAGTAAAATCTTGAAAAGCACAGCACTCAACAAGTCATGCAATGTAACACTCTGGGTGCTACTGGGCATGCGCAGCAATAATGTTATCAACTGCTGAAGCTAAGCCCGCGAACGGACACTGCCATCTAGCCCCATGAATAGACTCATGGCCCGCACACAAATGAAAAGTCACCATTACATGAACAAATTCGCCCAAAAACTGCACAGACCCAATAACAAAATCTGTCCCTACCAGCGAAACACCCCCCTCATCACTTCTCGAAAGGACCACGATGGAAAATAAAAGCAATAGTGCAATGCAATGATCCATCCACACCCCAGCTAGTAAAATTGTTTACTGAAAAAAAGATCAAAACTTGTCGAACAATTCTAGCCAGTGCCCCTGACTCTCACATCGATCATATCAATCGGAACAAAACCATAGTTAAGGGCAGATCCCCCCAAAACAAGGAACTAACTTCTTCCCCTCTACAAGCATGCATATCGCTCTAAGAAACCAGAATACAAACATCCATACATACACAAAGACATAGGCATCTAAAAGTTGAAGTAAAACAGATTACCGCCAGGGAAACGCGATTGTGACAAACTCAAATGTTCAGGGCTCTTTACGCCCTGTGGATGCTACCCGCACAGGAACTACCCAACTGAACTCACTCGCAGCTCCATCAACCTCGCAAACTCCCACTAAATAAAGAGTGAACACATCAAGAGACTCAGGACCTGTACAAGTGACTCAAAAGGGCTATAAATATTGTGGAGAACTGAAAAAGTGGTAGTTTCTCTGCCACCACAAATGCAACTGCAACTGCTAAATGATCAGAGAACCAGGACAAAGCCGTCTCCCTCCAAATAATCATCAAGACCCCATCACCAATGACTTAAGACCTTTCACCACTTCAGCCCACACCACCTAACAAACAGTGGGAAAACCAGTATTCAGCATGGGACAATGATCCACATATATATTATTATTTATTTATTATAATTCCTTTTTTTTTTTTTTTTTTTTAATATAACTTGCTGCGTGACCATGCTCCTTACTCATGGAAGCCCTCCCCGACACATGAAAGCCTGTGAAATCAAATGCCATCACGGAAGCCCAATGGAATACCAATTTTAACCCAAAACAAATGCCCAAGAACAAACCTAACTACCTCCATCAGTCTAAGCACCAGTTAAGAATAGACTTTGTCGACCCAAACCCTAAAGCAGAATTGTGAGGAAAATCTGTACTGTTAAAAGGTATCGACTAACTCAAAACTGCATGAGAAACTTGTAAAGCAAAACCTGGACCATGCATGGAAAACTGAACAGTGCAAAGCCCACCACATGTCCAACATTTAACTTTTACATCTCCTTTTCCATTATGCAATAAATGTCATTCATACATGTGCTGTGAGCCTCATAAGAACACCTTAACGGATAAAACAACCCGACCCGGACTCAAACATTTGAGGGGGGATGTCAGTTTACATAATTCTTAAATAATTAACCATCAGGTAGACTTTGTGTTACATCACTTAAGCACATTATCAAATGAATATACATCAAATAGCCATATTTATAACACTTAAGCACCTTATGTTAGAAACATTAACCTGTTTAGCCCACCCCTGACAAATGTCTAAACAAATCTCAAGGTTTATTTTTCTAATGTTTCTCCATCTCTGTTTATCCCAAAATGATACTTTACATACCTTCCTGCCATATCTCATGGAATTGCTTACAATGCATCAACTACTTTCTCTGTAAAGGTTGTTGTTGTGTCTTTCGGCTTAGGGGTTGCCACAGCAGAACTCCGGTCCACTAATGATTGGCAGTAGATTTTTATGTGCCGAGTTGCCGGCCCTGATGCACAACCTTCAATGAAGGTATGCCCATTCACGCATGTCTCCACATAGAAGATGTTCTAGCTGAGAATCGAAGAGGACAACATCTTACTGTGAGGCGACAACACTACCGCAGCACCACCACCACAGTACTTTCTCTGTAAAGGTAATCCTCCTTATACCGATGAAGAAATTCATTTCTCATTTTAGCTGGAAACCTTACTTCTTTGCCCTCAACTAACTTAACAACCAAGCAACAGGGAGAAAAAAAATTGAAATTAATAACTACCTATATTTACTGTAACTTAATCTCCATATGAATCATTACTAATCCGAGGCCTACCTGCAGAACCAATACCTACAGGTCGTCTTGGACGTAAACTCACACTAGCAAGTTCACACCAAAATGTGATTGCTTAACCCAACTACACTAGACTAAACCTCTTAAGCCCCTCCCCATCATTATCCCATTTCCTCCCAACCATTCCTGCCTCCACTTAACCCTTTCACCTCCCCAACCCACTTAACTCCCCTTAATATTAACCTAACTCCCCCATGAAGATGTCCCGGGACAACTTAGCTTGATGCCAAACAAACTTCATTTATTCTTAAAAATGTTTTGAACTTTGAAGACAGATGCATATTTTTCTTTTATTTTTTGCATCAGAAAAATATATGAATAACTGAATTACACAAGGTCACAATTATACATGATACTTTTACTGCAAGTCAGGTTAATATTTTGGAATAATTTTTTTAGCTTTTTAAGTAATCTTATTTTCACTATGAGTTTTTTGCAAAGATAAAGCAACACTAACTATGCATGAGTACATAAAGAAGTGTCACTTTTTAAGGAAATGTGATGGCAGATTGAGTTAAACAGTCACTGAGCTATCTTGTTTACAGATAATTTTATTTTAATTAGGACTTCTTCACTGATGCAAATGGTGCAGGGGCCCTACCATATGACTACAGTGAAATATGAACATAATTTTACAAAACAAAATTGTCTGGCTAACACAACATGAAATTAATGATAATTTAAGTCTCTAAATAAAAAACTGACAAGTATGGCCATTAGTGAACCACACAGAGGTAACCATTTGAAACTATAACCATGTTCAGAAATCTGATGATTACTGGCTTGCTACAAAGGTGCTTATACAACAGCTAAAATGTAGTATTTTCCTGGATGTCTGTTGATATTATGAAGATGAAAATTGTGACCTTGGAACTGTAGAGCCAAAAGTACAGCTTGGTTGGGGAAATGAAGTCTGAGGCATAGCTCTAAACATCATATACTGCAAGAATCAGGGATGACTCCAGAGATAATCATCTGCAATAAAGGACACTTTTAAAAATCCCAAGGCTATTAAATTGAAGAGTTGACAGAATAAGTGAAATTAATATGCATTTTCTGAAATAAAAGAAGTCTATGATTCTAAGTCTAGTTATTGTCATTACTTAATAAGTGCAGTTTACCACCTTTTCTCCCTAAATTGTCATTTTAGGAGGGGTGGAGCAAAATTTTGAGGCAAAATTAGGGATGTCCCTGAAAAATCAGGAAACGTTGAGGGAGATGAGACAGTGATACCCCACAGTGCTCTGGCAACTTTGAGGTACAACTGCTTTCACTGTTGCTGAATAAATTAGTAATGGCATTGGGCACACAGCCCTTCACATTAAGGGAGCATGAGGATAAAGCTTTCCTGAAAAAAAAAAAAAAAATGCTTTAAATGTGTAATTGGTTTAAAAATTGCAGGTTTTTAGAGGAAATGCAGTTTTTTCCCCCCAAGTTTCAGGACTACAAAACTCAGGTCTCACACTTCTGCTACAGCCCTTACTCTCATAGGTCCAGGAAAACAAACCTGCAAACCAGCTTGAATAAAATCTGTAGGTTCACTTTCCAACCTAGCAAGTTGTAAAATATTTGCCTCTTGTTACTGAATGCTGAAGAACTTCTGATCTTTTTTCTGGTCACTTGCTTCTCTGAAGCTTAGTCTTTTATGGATGCTGTTTCCTGTAAGCCCATACCAAGCCCATACTAGTTCTTAGTACTATCCAATCCCAAAAAGAACAACCTAGCGAGGGGATATCTAACCCCAAAAGAACAATGTATGTTACCCAAACTCTAAGCTATAATTTGTCCTAACGACTTTGCTAGCATGTTATTAATGTACAGTATAATAAACTGTAGTATTCTGCATTTGCTAGAGCATGGTAGTTTATGATAGTATGTAAATTGCTTTTTCCTTTTTTTTTTTTGTTCATCTTAAACTCTATTTTGTAACTATCTGTCATTGTAACTCTGTTGGAGCTTTTCTCCCCAGGCCTCCGCTGAAAATGGATATGTATCCAGTCGGACTATCCCGGTCAACAAATGTAAAATAAAATAAAATAAATAAATAAATAAATAAAATAAATAAATAAACTGTCCACATTAGCATCTCAGTAATATGAGATAGTTTTAGGGTTAGGGGTGAGGTTTCAGGTTAGGATTGGAGACCAGTTTGGGGGGGGGGTGTAGTAGTAGCACTCTGGAAGAACTAAGTAATTTACTAGGGTCAGGCCATGGGAAAGCTGAGTAATTTAGTGGGATTGGGCTAGTGAAAGGTAGGACGCTTATTTATTTATTTGTTTGATATTTGTTTACCGGGGTGGTCTGACTGTGTCTACAGAACCTGTTTTCGGCAGAGGCCTGGGGAGAAAAGCTCCACATACAGTACAATACAAATACACTATAATCCAATACAATACAAATTACATTAGAAATACTATACACAAATAAGTTGAAAGAGCATAAACTATGTTACAAGCTATTACAATACATACTACACATCTAGAAAATTCTATTACATTTAAAACATTATAGACAATAATAGTCACTCTCACCATATAGATAGCCTATGAGTAGTATGTAGATAGTGCAATGTGTGACATTAACTGTTATAGTACATGAAAACCAGAATGTTGGTTTCAGTTAGGAAAATAATAGCCAGAAAGTTAGTGATGCAGAAAGATAGTGAGAGAGTTAAGAAGAACAGAGACATTACAGTCTGAGCATTAGGTTAAGGATATAGTATAGAAACAGAGAAGGTGTTAGGAGACCCTTAGGCTCTTGCAGACTATGAAGGAGTGAAATCTGACAGAAGAGGAGGATGAAGTTAATGGAGAAGAAAACAAAGAGCTGAGCCTTAGGCAGGCTGTATGCAGGAGCAGAGCCATGTATTTCTGAGATGATTTTTATAAAGAGGTTTTGAAATGGGTTAGGCCAGGCATAGACATGGTAGCTAGAGGTAGTGAATTCCATAATATAGAGACAGAGAGTGACCTGGTTTTTTCGTAGGTTTTGAGATAGCTAAGAGATTTTTGTCTTCTGATCATAGGGATCGATTTGATATATAAGGCGTGATTAAATTGGCTAGTGCAGGGCAGGCAGTAGGCTTGAAAATATGTTGAGCAGGGTGGATAGCTGAATAAAGGCAAGTTGGTTGGGTAGTTTAAGCCATTTTAGTTCTAGCAGTGGTTTACAGTGGTGTGTGTGACATCTAGAGTTTGTGGCAAACTTTGCAATTTTGTTGTAGCACTGTTCCATCTTGCTAAGGATAGAAGTTGGTAAGTTATTTAGGATAGGAGCACCATAAAGAAGGGAGGGAAGTAAACATGTTTTTGCAAGGGTAGTTTTGGTCGCTGCAGTAAGGAAATGTTTGTTTCTATATGAGTCACAGTTTTTGATACGTTTTCTTTACATTTTGCTTTATATGGGGGTCAAATAAAAGTTTATTGTCAATGATAACTCCTACAAGTTTGGTTTCCTGCACTATTTCTATGACAGTGTTGGCAGATGCAAGGCTGTTGAAATGATCAGTGACAGGGGAGGTGTTTTTGGGGTGAAAGAGTAGTAGTTTGGTCTTCTTTGGATTAAGAAAGAGTTGGGCATTTCTTTGCCAGGATTCAACTGCTGTAAAGGATTGTTGAGTTTTTGAAAGTAGTTCTGGTAGTGATTAAGCAGTACAGATTATGATGGAATCATCAGCATATTGAATGAGGGTTCCAGGGTGAGAGGCAATGTGAAGTTTGTTTGTGAAAATCTTGAAGAGTAGGGGTCCAAGGATGGAGCCTGGAGGGACTCCAGTAGGGTTATGCATAAAGGGCAAGAGTTCATTGGACCATTTCACTGCTTGTTTATGATCCTTGAGGTAGCTCTGAAACAATTTTACTGTGTTATCTGAGAAGCCTGCATCTCTGGCATTATTCAGTGTCTGTAAAGGATAATAGAGCTATAGATGCGATGTGGCTGGGTCAAAAGCAATGGTGGGTTTTGTTTAAAATATTGTTTTGCATTAGGTATTGCATTACCTGCTAATGGATACCTCTCTTGAGAATTTTGGATATGGGTGACAAGATGGATATAAGACAGAAATTGGATTTTTCAAAAGAGTTGCCTCCTTTATAAATGGGGGTGATGTCAAATTGTTTCCACATGACAGGTACTTCTAATTTGGATAAAGACCTATTTATAAGGATACTGATTGGGTAGGAGATTGAGTTGGCAGCCAGTTTGAGGTAGTATGGTGGAAGATTATCAGTTGAGGTGGAACAGGATTTTAGTTTTTGTAGCAGCTTCTTAATGGTGTCAGTGGGTATGGGCTGAAATGAGAATTGGGTTTGTATGACATTTTGTTGAGTAGGGGGGTTATTAATGTCAGGGTTAGAAATAGTTGATGGTCTAGAGTTGGTGTCTGAATAGTTTGAAGGGTGGGGAGATCCAGCATTAGGGTTGTTAGTTAGTAGGTCTGATACTGGTTTTATGAAGTGCTTGTTAAAGTTTTTGGCTATTTGTGATGGAGGGGTATCAGGTGATAGGGTATACTCTCTGTTCCATGGTTAAGTAGAGAAGATATGGAGTGCCAAAATTTATTGGAGTTGATTTTATGTTGGAGTTGAAGCTGGGAATAGTATGAGTTCTTATCTCTGTTGATTAATTTTGTCAGTTTGTTACTTAGTGTTTTGAAATCAACATGATTTTGTTCATTTTTGTTTAGTTCCAGGTTATCCAGCTAGGTCTCGTTGCTTCATCAGGTGTAGCCATGGTGCTGAGTTCTTTTTGATTATTTTCAAATAAATGGGAGTTCGGGTATTAAGTATGTGAAGGAAGGCGTTATTAAAGTATAGTGCAGCATCATTAAGGCGTAGTTGTTTAAGGGGTGTCCAGTCTATTTAATGTAGGAGATAGCTGAATTTATGCTGACATAAGTTGAGTTCCTAACTGATTTTACAGTGTGTAGTCTTAGTTGTTGGGAGTTTGTTCTAAGGGAATAAGCTGGCAGATGATCGCTCATGGAGCTAGACAGTGTATGAGAATGAAAAGGGGTAATTGGTGGGTGGGCTACTAGGATCCAGTCTAGGGTGGATTCACAGGTAAGATCTTTGCTGTATCTTGCTGGAGTATTGATAAGCTGTGAAAAACCATACAGATTTATACTATTTGTGAGGGAGTTGGAAGCTATGGTTTGCCAATCTATATATTTCATAAGATTATTGTTTTGAGGTTTATTGTTTGGGATGGCCAGGATAAAACATTTTCTAACACTGGTATATTGTGACCCGATGGGATATATATTACTATTATGCAAATCCTTTTTGATCTGTTGAAGTTCAAAAATGAGATTAATGCCTCAGCATTAGAAAAGATCTTGTAGTTTCAAGTACATTAATATGTGTATGTGTGTGTGTGCGTGTGTGTGTGTGTGTGTGTGTGTGTGTGTGTGTGTGTGTGTGTGTGTGTGTGTGTGTGTGTAGTGTGCACCTGTTCTATGAAAGTAGTGAGAAATGAAGCACACATTATTGATATTTTAGGTCAAACCTCAAATATCAAATAAATAAATAGTGGTTTAATATACCAATGCTGAGATCACACAACAGTAGAGTAATGGAAAATTCCTGCTCCCCATTGTACTGTGACCTTACACAAACTAATGCCAACATTCTGCAATTAAAAGTGTTTTCAATCACTAATGCTGACATTCAGAACATTCGACAAATTGCAGTGTTCCCATGAGCGTGCATGCGCGCGCACAGACACACACACACACACACACACACACACACACACACACACACACACACACACACACACACACACGCACACACTCACACACACATGCATTTCTGAGAGGAGAATTCACCATTCTCAAACATACAAGTGGAAACCACATAATGACTGCATATAAGCTATGGACAGAACAACACCTCTCACCATGTAAGGGTGTGGGGGCTTGCCCCTTCACAAAATCCTACTTTCAGATGAATGCAACCTCATAATATCCTCACTGTTCTTTGTGTATCTGGTGTGACATTTTTGCATTTTGTTGTGACACCTCCACTAATTTGGCACCTTAATTAATATTACCATGTAGTGATACCACAGAAGCATTAAGCAGCATATGGATGAAGTAGTTTGATTTTTGTAGCATTATGTGAAAGTGAGGTTCGACTATGACAGACTGATTTTGGCCACAAAAACAACATAATGAAAAATTAACCAGTAAGTGATTTTTTTACAGGGGATGCCCCCTCCCACCCACACCCTTAAACCCTGACATTAGATATATAAACTCCATAGTCATACAAACAACAAGAAGGAAGGAATCTCCCAAAATGAAGGAATGACTACTAACGGGAACATGCATACACATACACACACGCACACACACAAATACAGAAACTGCTCTGGCAATGATTTCCTATACAAAACAGGGGGATTTGATGATTGGAGACACAGTTGGAGGAATCTGGTCTTTAGAAAGTATAAATAAATAACATTGCTTAAAGCAACATGTTTGCTAATGAATTATAAGAAGTAGACATGCATTTGGTTTCCCACAACATCTACTAAGCAAGAAAATACCAGGCCAGGCCACCTTGAAACCAATCAGTATATGTAGGATTTTGAAATTGTTAATAAACAGTAAAAATAAATTGCCAAAATCCATTCAAGGATTTAAAGTCTTATACGTATGGAAAGCAGGAAAATGTATTGCTTTTTTCCCTTGCCTGCTGTTCTTTGTGTATCTGGTGTGACATTTTTGCATTTTGTTGTGACACCTCCACTAATTTGGCACCTTAATTAATATTACCATGTAGTGATACCACAGAAGCATTAAGCAGCATATGGATGAAGTAGTTTGATTTTTGTAGCATTATGTGAAAGTGAGGTTCGACTATGACAGACTGATTTTGGCCACAAAAACAACATAATGAAAAAAAGACATGCATCTGGAGCATTTCTCCCCGGGCCTCCGCTGAAAACAGGCTCTGTGGAACCTAGTCGGACATTCCCGGTCAACAAATGTTAAATAAATAAATAAAAAATAAATAAAATAACTTCACATTTGTTTGTTAGATTGTTAGATGATAAAAAGGAAATCCAAGACTAGTTGTGATACTTGTAGATACAGAAATATTCATCCATTTCCTAGTTATAAAGATTTAAATACTTAAGCAACTTACATTTTTGATATGCAAAAGTATGGCTCAGCAAAATATGTGATAGTAATGCAGTTTCTGCTTATAAAAAGCATTTTAAAACAGAAAGTTTTTTGTTTAATTATAGATATGCAATTACTGCCATACCAAAACTTGTTTGATTAATTAACTTCTATAGTGAAATGTTTTACTTTGTTTTCTATAAATAATACTTCCTGGTGTTACTCCTGAGTCATAGCTCTAAAATTCTGCCTTCATGTTGCCTGTAGTCTTGTTCATGGTTTACTTCTATTAAAAACCTTGTGGCATAGTATTTGATCTGCAGCATTCTAGATCCATGATGTATTTTAGGCATCATAGAATACAAATTTTTGATTCCTTAGTCTCAGATTCTTCCTGTTCTTAATATAGCCCTTTTACTGTGCTACGTGGGAACAGTAATTTTTACTAGGTAAGAATTAAGCATGCTTTGCTAATTCTAATTTGATAAAAGCATGCTTCTGAATTCACCCATCATAGGAACAGTTCTTTATCAGTGATATAGCAGCCTCAGTGTCAGTTATATTACAAAAAAAAAAAATGAGAAACTCGTGGACTTAACTTTGTTGATGAGCTCAGTCACAATAATTCCCAAAAATCATGAAAACCAGGTAATGTTCCAAAACAACAAGCCTTTATTCATCACAGACAAGTGATCCTCAGTAACAAAAATCAAATATTTTACAATGTTAAACATATCAGCTTTTATACACTTAGAAGTAGGTGTGGCAACTATATGTATTGTTTAATGTTAAACCAGCCTATTCAAGCAAAGTATATAAACAGGGCCATAAAAAGTACATTTTAGAACAGCAAGTACCCACCCCACACACTACTAGTGATTAGGTCAAACTAAATCCTAGTTAAGGAAAACATGACCCATCTATTTGCAGCCCACATTCCCAAATCAGGTATTAAGAAAAGCATAACATACTCATAAAAAGATTGACTTTTAACTAAAATCGCTTTCAGCTAACTAATGCAATAAAACCTTCATCAGGTCTGTGACAAGAACTAAAATCATATACATAGGTAGATAAATGAAACGATTGATACAAGAAAAAACACATAGCTATGTAACCATATACATTATCTAACTAGAACACTATAAATATAAATATATCTGTCTAATTATATTTGTTATGTATTAGTGTGCATAAAAACTAGGTTATTTATAGCTCAGAAAAAATTTATTATTTAGAAAAAATTATTTCAGAAAAAAGTATTTTCTTTACAGATTGCATAGGCTTGTTTAAAATTAAACAATACACATATTTTCCACACCTACTAAGTGTATAAAAGCTAACAGGCCTACAGGTCTTTTCTACTCTTCCTTGTACAAGTGTATCACAATTGTTATACAGCAGACCCCGAGCACTTTCACAGTGGTCAGTGATTGTTTGCAAACTTCATTCAGGGTATTTACTGGCATGCTTGTCAGTCTGCTGAGGAGACATGGAAGCAGCCCATCTCATCTCTGTGCTTTATCCTCCCCCTAGGGAAGCCAGTTTCAGATTTCTGCCTGAATATTGCAGCATTTATTTAGGGTTCTTCACATGCTATCCTACATCTTTGCCAGTGTGGCATCTTCCATTTACTTTAGCTCTGTAAAGAATGATGTGAAGTATTGCTTCAGTGCATTTGCCTTCACCCATACTTCTGCAATCTTCCATCTTTGCTCAGCTTGGCAAAGTCTGTCTATCCCACTGCTATCATCTTTTCTTTTCCTGTCAAATTGCTATGCAAACAACTTCCCTAATCCTGCCAGCCATGTGGTCAAGATATACTGCAAACAAAAGGTTTATAAGAGACACCTTCATGAATTTTAACACGGTAGCCCTTATATATATATATATATATATATATATATATATATATATATATATATATTGTCTTAATTAAGTCCACTGAAACTCATGTAATTGCAAAGGACAATAACACCCTTGTCATATAACATTACCATATCCAAAGCTATGTCATCTATTAAATTTAAAATCACAGTTGTGTGGTATTTTTTATGCACTTGTACTGGAAATTACTCTATACATAAGTGAATTTAGATTTAGATGTAGGAATACTGTCTCACTGTTAGGTACAAGATAGTGTGTTCTACTTTAGGTCATGTGTATTTGTATTCCCATAATTTGTAATTCTTTTGTCATTGTGGAGTTGTAATCATTACCCTTAGCTATCTCCACCATTGATTAAAAGAATTTGAAAAGTTAATCTCTCCTAAATGGCTGAAGAATGGATATGCAAACATATATGTTGGATTCCTAATAAAAGTCTGATGGTTTTGTGTTCACAAAACAGCAATCAAAAAGGCAACCATAAATCTATGGCTGTTACTGAAATTATGCTTTCCCAGAGATAGCCTTCATTTGTCTCCTCTAGGCTTCAGGCTTCTGGCAGAGGCAAAGTCATGAGCACAAAATTACCAACATGAAAACATCTTCTAAACAAAATTTAAAAGTCATGCTGCTAAATTCTAGGACCACTCACTGCAAGCATTCCTTGGCCTGGAGGATGTTGACATTTGTGTGGTCACTGAAACCTGGTTCAAAGCTGTGGAGAGCACCCCAGCCTTACCAGATTACTCACCCTACCATACTTTCAGACCACAAATGGAGGGCTACAAAGCCAAAGAAGGTGGAGTTTCAATATTTATCAAAGACATTCACACCTCCAGACTGGTCAAATGGTATGAAACACAGGAGACACTCCAAGTGCAGTTAACTGTTGACAAAACACCTGTTCAAATCATAGCTAGCAACAGATCTCCAACCATGACTCAGAATGCCCACTCTACATATCTGTACTTGCTTGAATCCATCAAGATTCAACCCTCTTCCCTGATCCTGGGTTACTTTAACTACCCAACCATAGAGTGGAAGACCTATTCTAGCACAAACATGAATGCCCAAAAATTCTTGGACCGTCAATGCCAATGCATTGGATCAGCTGGTTGACACACCTATGAAAGGTGAAAATATCCTGGACCTGGTTCTAACCAACATGAGTAGCAACTGTAGCACATCTACAGTGTCATCCTCCTTGGTAAGATCCGGCCATAAAGTGATCACTTTTGAAGTCACCATCTCCCCTAACCCCCCCCCCCTTGTGAGGGTCAAACGAAAAAACTTTTCCAAAGCTGACTACAATCTCCTCAGAACAGGTATAAGCAGCTTCACAACCATCATCCCTTCAGTTGGAACTAGCATTAATGTCCAGGCCTACACCAAAAAACTATATGAGCGCCTACATAGCTGTATGGACTCAGCAATACCTGACAGGATCAAATCATCTTCCTCAAGGAAGAGTAAACCTGTCTGGTGGACAGCAGCAATAAACAAACTCTATAATAAAAGGAAAAAAATGCTGTCTAGGACCAAGAAGGAGCAGGTGTCAAGTTGGAAGCAATCTCTCCTTTGTCTGAACAAGCAAATAAGGTCACTGGTGAAATCGTCTAAGGCTAACTACAAGTCCAAATTGGCCACATCCACTAAGGGTAATCACAAGGCCTTCTTCACATATGTCCGCAGTCTCAAAGATAACACCTAAATCTGTTCTGAACTGGTGATCTATAACACCACATACACAAACACCATAGATATAGCCAACCTGCTGGCAGACAGGTTCCGTGAAAACTTCACTCTCCCTATCCCCCATCAGTAAACCAGGACATCCCCAGTACTTACCCCCTCCCCTCATTACCAGGGAGTAGGTCCTTAATGCCCTCTCAAAGGCAAAAATTGCAGCCTCCATGGGACCCAATAACATCCCTGGCTGTATTCTACATGAACTCAGGCTTTAGCTCTCACCTCCATTAGACACCCTAATCAACCAAAGCCTGAGCACTGCCTTCATCCCAGCTAAATGGAGGACAGCCATTGTCATCCCTCTACACAAAGGTGGAGTGTCCACTGACCCAGGCCATTATAGGCCCATCAGCCTAACTAGCCTGATCTCCAAGGCCATGGAATGCATTATTATGAACCTTATAAACAAGGACATTGGCAACCTCCAAACACTTGACCAAACACAGTTTGGTTTTGTCAGAGGGAGATCATGCCTGTTAAACTTGGATGACTTCTTCAAAAGAGTCATCAAAGCCATGGATGACAGGAAGACAGTGCACACCACCTGCCTTGACCTAGCCAAAGCCTTTGACACTATTCCCCACTCAGGCATAATAGATAAACTCTCCCAGGTAGTCATCAACTCATATGTTACCAGATGTGTAGCTAGTTGGCTCACTGATAGAACCCACTCAGTCAAAGAAGGGGAAGCCACCTCTAGTAGTGGACCCGTAATGAGTGGTGTACCACAAGAATCGATCTTGGAGGCTCTGCTGTTTGGGATATAGTTTTCTGAGGTGCAAGCCAAAACCAGTGGTCTATGGCTGACCAAGTTTGCAGATGACTGCAAGCTGGATGCTGTCTTAAATTCCCCTAGTGATGTGAACATCCTTCAAGAGGCCCTTACCCAAACTAATGACTGGTGCCAGAAGCATGCCCTCAAACTGAATGCCAAGAAATGCATCATTATTCCCTTTGGGGAAAATGTCATCTCCACTAATTATCACTTTAATAACAATGTATTAAGCATGCAAGCAGTTGTGAGGGACTTGGGCACTCTGGTTTATAGGAACTTCACCTTTGACCACCATGTTGCTTCTGTTGTAGGGAAGGCTTTCTTCATGGACCACCTCATAAATAAGGGTATTTCATTTAGGAACAGGGAGGTCATAACATCCCTGTACTCATCCTTTATCAGACCCATTGTTGACTACAATCCCGCCTTTGGCATGACCTTGCCAGGCACATGCAACAGTTAGAGAGACCACAGAGGTTCCTAATCAGGAAAATCCAGGGTCTCAACACCTATCATAGTCTTACCTCTGGATACGTACCCAGGGAGTGGCGCACTGCAACTGTGGTCCCACTTCACAAAGGCGGTGCCTCCACCGACCCTGGAAATTACCGGCCCATTAGCTTGACAAGCCTTATCTGCAAAGCCATGGAGAGGATCATAATGGACCTCATAAATAAAGACATAGGGAATTTGCAGACTTTGGATCCATCCCAGTTTGGCTTTGTCAAAGGCAGATCATGCCTTCTAAACTTGGTTGACTTTTTCGAAACAGTCACCAAAGCCATTGATGAGGGAAAGGCAGTCCATACAGCCTACCTCGATCTGGCGAAGGCCTTGGATATAATACCCCACTCGGGTATCATTGAAAAACTCATCAGCTTAAATGTTAACCCATACATCACAAGATGGGTTGCAAACTGGCTGAGTGACAGAACCCACAGGGTCAGAGTTGCTGGCACCATGTCAGACTCAAAGCCTGTCACAAGTGGTGTACCACAGGGCTCAGTCCTGGGCCCACTCTTGTTTGGCATCTACTTTTCGAAGTACAAGCAAACACAGGAGGGTTATGGCTGACAAAGTTTGCAGATGACTGCAAACTGGCCATAGTAGAAAACACATCTGACACAGATATCCTTCAGAAGGGTCTCACAGAAACGGATAACTGGTGCCAGAGCCATGGCCTAAAGTTAAATGCCAAAAATGCATAGTCATACCCTTCGGGAAAAACAAGGTTACCCCTAGCTACCAAATAGGTGGCAATCCACTGAGCACAGAAGAAGTTATCAGGGACCTGGGGACCCAGGTTGATAGTAGTCTGTCATTCGACACCCATGTAGCTAAAGTAGTTAGGAAGACCTTCTACATTGCCCACCTTATCATGAAGGGATTCTCATCTAGATCAAGGGAGGTCATAGTCTCCCTATACTCATCACTCATCAGACCAATGATTGAGTACAATGCCCCATTCGGAATGTATCTGACCCGACACTTGCAGCAGCTGGAGAGGCCACAAAGTTCCTCACCAAAAGGATAAAGGGTCTCAAACATCTGTCCTATGCTGCCCGACTGAAAGAACTCCAGCTCTATTCAGTAAACACCGCTGCTCAGAGGTGACCTTTGCCTAACATACAAGGCCATGTCAAACCCAGATTTGATGAATATGCTTCACCTCAAAAATCTAGATCCGTCAGAGCCACAAGGCGGAGACTTAAACCTCGACACGGCTATTAATAGGACGTGCTGGAGGGATAGATTCATCACCCAAAGACTCCCTATGCTGTGGAATAAAATCCCGGTATATGTGAGGCAGAGCACCTCGCTGGCCTTGTTCAAGAGAAATCTTGACCAATGGATGGGAGATCGCAGATATACCCCAGGGATTACCTCAGTGTCACTGCTCGACAGAGGCACAGCAAAATAATGGGTATAGTTCCCCATACTAAAGGGGTGGCGTAAGCCACAAAACTATGGGCTAGGCTTGTAAATGCCCTCGGGCAGATAGCCTAGTATGAACCTATGAACCTAATCCTATACAGATAGGCTAAACACCCTGTCCATCTACTCAGTCTCATACAGACTACTCAGAGGTGACCTGTGTCTGGCATATAAGGCCGTCTCAGACTCAACCTTGATGGAGTTGCTGCATATCTGTAAGTCAAACTCCACTTGCGCAACCCACACGCAAGGTCTTAACCTGGTCTGTGACATTAATATAACTTGTTGGTGGGATAGATTTGTGTCCCAAAGACTCCCCCATCTGTGGAACAGACTCCCTCTCCATGTCAAACACATTACCTCTCTAGCCCTCTTTAAGAGGAACCTGGATGACTGGATGGGGAACAGAAAATACACTCCTGGGATCCCACCTGTGTCTCTGCTGGACAGGGAAAACAGGTGCTGACTTTGAGGGAACATGGGCAAAATTCTTGACTAGGCTTATAAGGGCCTCTTGGCCAATAGCCTAGTATCATCCTATGAACCTATGAAACCGGAATTAAAATCCACAAAACTAAAAACACAAACACCAGGGTCAGAGTTATAGTAGCAGTTAAGAACTTTATTAAGAGCTTTCTTTGTACTAAAACTGAACTTCATCAGACTAAAACAGCAAGGAAATGCAAGTATTTAAAACTTCCTTCATCAATTACATGACCAGTCGCTACTGCCATTTAAAGTACCATGCACATTATATATAAATATATTAGATAAGTACATAAAAATGACTAAATATAGTTAGTTTATTTCTACTTCTTTAACGTTCTGTTATTTAAAACATATTTAATATTAATACTTTCATTCAAGCCAGGACTACAGTATGCTTTTAATCTTAGTTGCCATTCAAATTTTTTTATCACTGGCCTGGCTCTAAAATTATGCCCTCTCAGGTTTACAGCCTGTTAATCAAAGAAAAAATATTTTCTGCCTGGTGCAATGAGTATGTTTATAGGAGACATTATTAAATATTTAATTTTTCTAACATATAAGTGCTCTTTAATTCTTCTCTAAACTTCTAGTGGTTAAACATATATAATGTATATATATATATATATATATATATATATATATATATATATATATATTAAAAAAAAATATATATATATATATATATATATATATATATATGTATATAAAAAATGAAGGACAGATACAGCTCTTGGGTAAATACACTATTCCTATAGATTTACACCATATCTGTCATTACTTCCAGTACTACAACCCAAATGTCTAAAGTAAATATTGGACCTTTCAAAAATAAAATGACATGCCCCACATTTACCATACTTAAATGTACCTTTACTTTTTGAGGAAGTGTGTTTACTAATAATTGGTCCAAAACCAGTTTTTAAAACATTTTCTTATAATAAAAACAAAGCTCTCGCCTATAAATCATACAAGTTGATTATTAACCTTAAGTGCTTTCCAATTTTTAATAATTAAATCTCTAATACTACTAGAATCTGTAGTCAAATCCAAAGAAATAGCCACTTTCAGAAATGATTGCGACTATTAACATTAAAATTAATATTTGTTAAACTCCCTTTTAAAATAGATGGAAAGGGCTTATTCTTCTTATACTTAATTTTTAGCACTGTTTTCTAGGTCTTTTAACATATAACCCCATCTGAATCTCCATATAATAAATTATTGTTCATAAACAAAAGAAAATTGCTGGGTATGTTCAGTTTATATTAGCAATATGGCCTTCACTCTACTGTCTTTGCTAAGGACAATCATAAGTTCGTTATTCAATCTCAACGACCATCTCAGCATGGTTACAATAAAGTTTTTTTTTTTTTTTTTTTGAGGAAACACAGAATCAAAATCACTGGGGTCAAAATGAAAGGTCTAAAACCACTGCCAGCAATTGCAACAAAGCCTTTCCTCCCCTCCAGCCCACTCAGACTATGTTTCTTTCACGTTTATATCATGTTATCGAAAGATGAAAATAGCGAACGCTATTTCATTGGCCCCAAAACATCTAAACATGAAAATATCGAACATTCAGAACAGCAAATTTTTTCCCCATGGAAAAAATTTGCTGCGCCGAAACACATACACACAACACAAGCACATCAAATAAACTGCAACCACACACATACACTTAAATTCCTACATCTAACACTACACTAAACTAAACATACACTACTATCTACCCACTTACCTTAACCCAAACCCTAAGGTCCGTCACTATCGCACACTCACCTAACCCACGCCCTAACCCTAACTCACTTAAACCGCCCCTAACCCTAAAGTCTGTCACTATCGCACACACGCCTAACCCGCGCCCCAACTCACTTAACCCGCCCCAACCCTAACGTACAAACAATCGCACACTTACCTGAACCCAACCAGTAACTTTCCACCACAGCGCTAAGAATAGCGAAGCCACAGAAACGGATAACCGAATTCTTTCCCGAGGAAAGAATTCACTGTTCTGCAGCTTCGCTATTCTTAGCATTCGATGAATAGTGTTCGATATCAGAACATTCAAAGTTTTACTATTCAGTGTTCTGATATAGACCCTTTCTTTCTACCAGGGGCGAAGAGGGAGAGGGAACACAGCTCATCACAGGGATAGATCACCTAGACAGCATTAACTAGTTTGAATACAAGTATTGTTTCTACCTCTGCAGGCAATTTTAAACTTTTTAACTTACCTAATAAAGTATTTACTGCAAACAGAATTCATTTATTATCACTTAGGTTCTCTTTCTACACCTAGTAAAAGAGCCAAACTTTGTTTGACTCCTATTGATTTGAGGCTATTTATTACAAGTTTAAATTTGTCTTATATTTTACATAACATCTCTTTTGGTGAAAAAAAGTTTACACAAGCCCTCCACCTTTAATCCACTTCACCTGTCAACTAGTTAAATCATTCAGAATTTTTGTGAAAATGATATTGTTCAGTTACTGAACAACAAAACTAAAGCTATGGAGATGATTACAAAAAAGAAAAATCTTAGATTATATACAATTGCGACTATATAGCTGCTACAGAAAAGATAATGTTATCAGATCCTAAAGAATATCAAGAGGTCAATAAGGTGTACATTTACAAAAAATACAGTTCTATGAAAAATATTCTACATGATATGTTACTTAGTGGTTATGGTTATGCAGTCATATTCATTTTTAATAGTTGACTATCCTTTTATTGTAATCTTCTTTGGTATTCCTAAAATACGTAAAAGTATTACAGATCCTCCATTTAGCCTGCAAGTTTCAGTTGTAAGGGAATAAACTGAAGGCATGTCAATTTGTATGGACTATGTTTTAAATCCTTTTGTACAAAAGTGCTCTTTATCAAAAAATATAGTTGGTATTTTTGGATTGATTACATTCCTACGTATATTCAGGCAATGAGATATATCTCATTACAGCCATTATTTACATGCATATCCTGGAATGATGGGATTGATTTTATCAGACAATATTTAGGCAAATATAATAATTAGGATAGTCATAAGTTTAATTATTCAGGCAAATATAGTAATTAGGATAGTCATAAGAGTAACTGTTTCAGTACATTATTCAAATCGATTCTAGAATTTTTTTTTTAATACTATCAGCAACTCCATGGTGTTGCCATGGGTTCTGCTGTTGCTCCTGCTCTTGCCAACCTAGTATTAGTTTGGTAGGAATGAAATTATTTAAACAAATGTTCACGTTACTATATAGTAACATTTTTAAAAAGGTTTGTGGATTATTTATTTTTCATTGTAAATGGGACCAAGGAATAGTATTATGCATATCTGAAAAAACAAAATTTCTCCAATATTTTTTTTTTAATTCAGAATAGGACAAGTAAGCTCCCAAGTAAATTTTTTAGAAGTGGATGTTACTGTAGACATAGGTAACAAATGTGTTTATAGTAAGTTTCATAGGAAAAACGCATTTACTAATAATTATTTACACTATTCTAATAATCCTTACATATTAAAAAGAACATTCCCAGGCATCAGTTTATCAGTGCTTCTAGAATGACTATCTCAGACACAGAGTTAAATAAAGAAATGTAATTTATTACATGGATGATAGGGGTTATAAGTTAAAAGACCGACAAAATAGTGCTAAAGAAATTAAATCTAAGAAAAATAAGTAATTTCCATTTACTGCAAGAGATGGTTTAACTAGTATTAATTTTAGTATTAACAGTCACAATATTTTTTTTTTGAAAATGGCCTTTTATTTGGATATGACTTACAAATACCAATAGTATGAGATATATAATTATTAAAAATTGGAAAGTACTTGAAGTTGAGGTACAATATATAGAAATGTGGAAAAATCAAGAAATGATGGCTACAAAAAGATGGTGTGGTCCAAGTCAAATCAAGAGTTGCAGTGGCAGGCAGAGGTGTGGTATTATGGAAAAGTAAAAATGTTGATGAACAGCACCATGATGTAAAGATGTTAACCCTGAACGATGAAGTGACGTAGTACCTGGCATAAAAGGTAAGTGGAATATAACTGTATACAGCTGATGAGGTATACAAGACAGATAGATGTTTAGATATGTTCATAACAAATAGGAAATTTGGAGGCTGTAATCCAGCAAAGTGACTGAAATGTTTGTGAGCAAATCACCCACATGTGGTATGTAGACAGACTTGGAAGGAAGAGAAATAGGGTAAAGTAAGGCAGGTGTATAGCTGAGACTGTTGTTTCTCCATATCTGGTTGTGACCTTCCTAGAATAGGAGAAACAGCAAGCCACAGAATTCCCCCAATACCACTACTGTGGTCATCCAATCAACAGGAAGGTACAGACTTAGTAACTGGGGGGGGGGGGGGGGTTGACATTGGTTTTAGTTCCTCCCATGTATATCCCTTAAACCACATAGATTAAATATATTATATGATCCTTATATCATCTATTTATTTATGTATGCATATATTGCATTGTAGCACAGTGGTGGCAGGTCTTTTAATTTTTGCATTTCTATAGGGGTAATGTATATTAGTGATGGGAGGTCATTTTAAGAATGTGAATCCAAAAACAAGTATGGATGAGAGTGGCAATGAGTAGCAACTGTGCACTGGGGTAGTTGAAGCTCAGTGCCCTAGCACAGGCAGATTTGTACATTTTGAGTCTGACGAGGTTTGAGAAAGGACTTAGAGTTACATAGACTAGAAAGAAAAAGGAAAACAAGCTGGAGATTTTATCCTAATGATGGAAGGGACCTGACTCTTAAGGCAAAAAAAGCCAGCTTGATTTATTGATGCTTGGGTAGATGGTAAAGCTATTTTGCTGTTTCTTGTTGTTACAACTGGGAAGACAGCTACTCTGCTATCTACAAGTTTCTGTACGTATCATTTTATTTTTATTAGATACTCTGCCACAGTCTGTTTAGAAAGGAACACTGTATTTAAATATCTTTGCTGTACTGTGAAAAAGCCTACCTGAAAATTTAATTTAGGTTAGACTGTACAATGACTTATTTGATGAGAAATGAATTTCTTTTCTGAAATTCATTTATTTGTTCATAAATTCAAATTTGTAAGTGACAAAACTGAGTCCAGTGACTGCTTGTCAGAAAGCACCCAATATACTACAGTTCTGTTTTCAACTAGCAAAAAAAAAAATCTCTTTTCTTCTCCCTGTACTGTTGACTTTCTCAAAACCTACCTAATTCATTCAGTTATATTCTCCACTATGACGTCTGCTGAGTAGCAGTTTACAGAAGGTTCCTAGTTTTGTGATAAGGAACTTGTTAATTACTCTTGGTACAGCTGGCTCTGGAAAAGAAAGAAAATGTTTGAGGCAATAAGAAAATCTGCTGCTAGTTAAGAGGGAAGTATAGCAGCTGGTCACAGTGCTTCATTAGTCAATAGCAGAGATGTGCTGCCACAGACCAATAACTTCTAACTTTCCAACAGGCTTCTTTCCTGGTTAACCAGCCTCATACCTCCTCTGGAGTCACAAGATACAGGGTTTGATTCTAACAGATACATATCTAAGAGAATTTCAATTCTGTAGAATAGGGTTCCCATCCATGTGATACAAAGTCCCTCCCTAACCCTTTTTAAGTGTAACTTGGACCACTAGGTGGGAGATTGGAAGTTTACCCCTGGTCAGGCACATATGTCTCTGAAAGAGAGGCAGACAGCAAATCAGGACATAACCACAAATCACTCCCCATATAATGGTCTAAAACATAAAATATGTGGGTCACATTTGGGTTGCATGCCTAGGCTTATAAAGTTGCTAGTGGTCATTAGTCTCATAAACACTTATGAACCAATAGGTTCATAGGTTCATAGGTTTATACTAGGCTATCTGCCCTAAGGCATTTATAAGCCTAGCCCAAATTATTGTGGCTTACGCCACCCCTTATATGAAAAAATACTGTGCCCATTAGTTTGTTGTGCCTCTGTCCAGCAGTGACCCAGAGATGATTCCCGGGGTAAACCTACGATCTCCCATCCACAGGTCTAGATTTCTCTTGAACAGAGTCAGCGAGGTGCTCTGCCTCACATGGACCGGGATTTTATTCCACAGCATAGGGAGTCTCTGAGTGATAAATCTATCCCTCCAGCACGTCCTATTTATATCCGTGCTAAGGTTTAAGTCGCTTGCTCTAGTGGTTTTGGTGGATTTGGATTTTTTGAGGTGGAGCATGTCCATTAATTCCGGGTTGGACATGGCCTTGTATGTCAGGCACATGTCACCTCTGAGCAGACGGTATGCGACTGAATAGAGCTGGAGTTTCTTCAATCTGGCAGCATATGACAGATTTTGGAGTCCCTTTATCCTTTTGGCGAGGAACTTTTGGGGTCTCTCCAATTGCTGCAGATGTCGGGTGAGATACATCCCGAATGGGGCATTGTACTCGATCATTGGTCTGATAAGTGAAGAGTACAGGGGAACAATGACCTCACTAGATCTGGATGTGAATCCCTTCATGATCAGGTGGGCAATGTAGAAGGTCTTTCTAACCACTTTAGCAATGTGAGTGTCAAAGAAAGGCCACTGTCAACCTGGGTCCCCAGGTCCCTGATAACCTCTTCTGTGCTTAGTGGATTGCCACCTATATGGTAGCTTGGGGTTACCTTGTTTTTCCCGAAGGGTATGACTATACATTTTTTGGCGTTTAACTTCAGGCCATGGCTCTGGCACCAGCTATCTGTTTCCGTGAGTCCCTTCTGAAGGATATCAGTGTCCGATGCACTTTCCACTATGGCGCCCAGTTTGCAGTCATCTGCAAACTTTGTCAGCCAAAGTCCTCCCATGTTGGCCTGTACTTCTGAGAAGTAGATGCCAAACAATAGGGGGCCAAGGACCGAGCCCTGTGGGACACCACTTGTGAACGGCTTGGAGTCTGACACAGCGCCAGCAACTCTAACCCTGTGGGTTCTGTCCTTAAGCCAGTTTGCAACCCATCTTGTGACATATGGGTTTACATTTAAGCTGGTAAGTTTTTCTACAATACCCGAGTGGGGTATTGTGTCGAAAGCCTTTGCAAGGTCAAGGTAGGCTGTATGGACTGCCTTTCCTCATCAATGGCCTTGGTGACTATTTCAAGAAGTCGACCAAGTTCAAAAGGCATGATCTTCCCTTGACAAAGCCAAACTGGGTCGGGTCCAATGTCTGCAAGTCCCCTATATCTTTGTTTATGAGCTCCATTATGATCCTCTCCATAGCTTTGCAGACTAGACTTGTTAAGCTTATGGGGCGGTAATTACCAGGGTCCGTGAGGCGCCACCTTTGTGGAGTGGGACCACAGTTGCCGTACGCCACTCCTTGGGCACGTATCCTGTGGTAAGGCTGAGATTAAACAGCTGCCTTATGTGCGGGTTTAATTCCTCACTTAGCTCGTGTAGCACACAGCCGGGGACACCATCCGGTCCCATTGATGCTGTGTTTTAGCTTTAGAGAGAGCAGCTTTCACCTGCGCATTTGAGATGTCCGGGAGGCTACACTCGGCTGGGATAGGTATCTCTTCTTTAGGGGGGGAGAGGGGGGGTGAAGTTTGCACTGAACCTGTCTGCCAGTATGTTGGCAATGTCTGTGGGTTCAGTGATTTTTGTATCATTTTGGACTAATTCTGAGCATATCTGTGAGTTTCCACCCAGGTTCCTAACATAGCTGAAAAAGGCCTTATGATTGTCCTTTGAATCCATGGCAATTTTTCTCTCAAAATTGGCCTTAGTTGATTTTATGAGTGCTCGTAATTTTTTACTAATAATGATCAGGGTGACTTCCCTTTTATGGATTTTGTTCTATCATGTAATAGCTTTCTCCTCTTATTGTAAAGTTTGTTAATGGCTGGGGTCCACCAGACTGGACGTTTGCCCTTTGTGGAAAGAGTCTTGGTTTTATTTGGGATTGCCTGATCCATGCAGTCCTGGAGGTGTTCATAGAAGGCATTTGTAAGGGCTTCCGCAGCTTGGGTTGTGGTTTCCTCTGACTCAGGGGCCTTGAAGGATACCACACCAGTCTTGAGTAGTGTGAAGTTTGCTTTAGAGAAGTTCTTCACTATGGTCTTTTTGTTTGGGGTGGGGCGGGATGTGGATTTCCAGTGAGATTAGTTTATGATCAGATCTCACCAATGAGGGATATACTTCCGGTGTGGAGCATTTTGTCCCCATGTTTGTGACAATGAGATCTAGTATATTTTCTCCTCTCGTGGGAACAGTGACTAGCTGTTCCATGGCATTTGAATTTATGAACTCCAGGAACCGTTGGGCTAGAAAGTTAGGGCTTGAGTAATGTTCCCAGTCTATATTCGGTAGTTGAAGTCACCCAATATGATGGTGTTTGGAGATACATTTATACCCTCCAGTGTCTTCAGGAAGGCTGTGTGGGGTTCCTGAGTTTGAGAGGGTGGCCTGTAGCATGCTACAATTTGTAAAGCAGTTTTGCCTATTGTTAGTTGCACCTGGATGGTTTCCGAAGCTTCATGCGTTGCCACCAACCTGGAGGTGTGAGTATCCTTTATGAATATGGATACACCCCCTCCTTTTGTGGACTGGTCCGGGTTTTGGGGCCGGAACGCATGATATGAGGTAAAACCTAATAGTGCCGGGGTGCTCTCAGGAGCCTTGAACCAGGTTTCAGTTACAGCACAGACATCGATGTTCTCCATACTGAGAAGGGCCTCGAGTGCGTGCATTTTGAGATTTAGACTTCTGGCATTGAGCAGCATTACCCTCAATTTCTTCCCATTTTTGTTTTCTAGGGTGGTAGGTTTAGAATTTGAGCCTTGCCTAAAAAAGGCACTATGGGGGTGGCAAGAGCCTTAGCCAATATCCGGAATCCCAGGGGTGACAGGTGCAAGCCGTCCCTTGCGAAACAGCGTGGCTTGTCAAGCATGTCATCCCAGGCAGACAGACACTGGATCCCCTTTGAATGACACCAGACATTAAGCCAATTGTTAAAGCTGATCATCTTGTCTCTATATTGTGGCATCATTCTTGGTGAAGGAAGGATACTGCTCAGGGTTAGGGTCATACCTGCCTGGGCTACATAATCAGAGAGCTCCTCTATGTCTCTTTTCATGCAGTCCAGGGAGGTACGTCTCAGGTCGTTCACACCAGCATGGACAATGACTGTGTCATATTTGTACTTGCTGTGGAGTGACCAGTGCTTGTGTTATGTGGCGGATTCTAGCGCCCGATAGACAGCTTACTGTGACCCTCTCCTTGTTCAGCCTGGTGAGTGGGACGTCAGTGTGTCTGACTATGGAGTCACCTATGACAAGTATGTTTGGTGTTGTATTTGGCCTTAAGGGCTGTGACTGCTTTGCACACTGCTTTTGTGGTTTATGTGTTGCTTGTGGGGTGTCTTGAGGTAGCAGTTGTTTGGGTGTCTGCTTTGGAGGCCTCTGCTGTTTAGGTAAATTTTTACTCAGAGCCTCCGAGTATGTCTTTGTGTGTTTATGTGTTTGATTCAGTGGAGTGGTAGCATTATGTGAGGCTGGTTTTGTGGTGTGTGTAGTTGCCTTCTCCTCCTGTCTGGTCTTGCCAGTCCTGAGTTGAGAGAGCTCAGCCTCCAGTTTGGCTAAATAGCTGCATCTCTCAAGTATTTGTGTTATGTGGGAGGAGGAGAGGGTTGTCTGTGTACATGAGGCAGTTATAACATTGCCTCAAGATTCCCAGATTCACCAGCTGGACCGGAGAGGAGATTGACAACTGACCTTTGGACATGCTAGAATAATATTGGGAAATCCTTAATTGAAAACAAGGGCCAGTGGGGAGTGAGGGTGTAGTGCTTTTAATTTTTAGTGCTGACTTATATAATTGCTTTAGTGAGCAAGTGCCAGGTAACTTGAGTGCAATGTGATACAAGTAACTAAATGCAAAACGACAAACAGTAACTTTCTTTCAAGTGAAACAAGGAAATAAATACAGTAAGCAATGCAGATATCACTAGTGATCCACAGAAGCTGAGAAGTTGCGTATTAGGTGAATTAGCTTCCAGGAAATAACAAGCAAACAAACAACAAGTATATAAACAAAGCTAGATTCAGTAGGCCTGGATCTAGTCTATGATAGAGCAAACAAGGTGAACCAATTTCAGTAAGATACAGTTCAAATATTCAGGCACTATAAACCTTTAACCAGAAAATTCCCAGCTCAGAAGGGCAGAGTCCAGCCTCTTCTCCCACAAGAGTGCAGTCCACGAACCTTCTTAATGTAAAATAACTGGCCTGGAGCCCAAGTGCCTAAACCAGAACTAATACACTTGGACACTGGGCTCTCAATCAGCAGTTCCCAACTTAGAAGGATGAAAGCTACCTGTCCTGCCACCACAGTGCTTGCCACAAACCTTCCTAATGTAAAACAACTGGTCTGAAGCCCAAGTGCTTAATCCAAAAGACTTGAATGATAGCTACACTTTAATCAAGTTACAACCAAGCAGTAATAAATACCATTGAATACTTTAGAGAATGTCTGGATTAGTGCTCAAGTTACACAAACAAAGCTAGATCCAGCAGGCCCGAATCCAGTCTATGCCACAGCAAACAAGGCGCACCAACTTCAGTAAGAAACAGTTCAGATATGCATGCACTATAAGCCTTTAACCAGAAATTCCCAGCTCAGAAGGGCAGAGTCCAGCCTCTCCTCCCACAAGAGTGCAGACCACGAACCCTCTTAATGTAAAATAACTGGCTTGAAAGCCCAAGTGCTTAAACCAGAATTAATACACTTTTAGAATAACAGACACTGAGCCCTCAATCAGCAGTTCTCAACCTAGAAGGATGTAAGCTACCTGTTCTGCCACAACAGTGCAGACCACAAACCTCTCAGTGCAAAACAACTAACTGGTCCGAAGCCCAAGTGTTTAAACCAAAAGGCTTAGAATGAGTTACACCAAGCAGTAATAAATACAATTGAGTATTTTAAGATGATGCAAAAGTAAAAGAAGTAGGTAAAAACACAAGTACAGTAAAAGCAGATGAAATTTTTTTTTTTTTTTTTTTTTTTTTCTGAACAAGTGCTGAGATCAAAGAAACAGATTTGAGTGCTGAAACTAGAAAACTGGCTAGTTACAAGAAAAAAAAAAAAAACAAGCTAGAAGGCTTCCCTCAAACACAGAAGGGCTTGGGGGCTCAGAAGCCTACAAATAGTCTGTACCACTTAACAAGAAAGGCAGGAAATAAGCTTAATTTTTTTTTTTTCTATTTCCCAGATGCTCTCTTTGTACACAGTAGGAGTGCCTGAAATCAGAATATGATCTCACTGCACTCAGTTGAGTGAGCAAATGAGATGGGCCCAGAGGCAGGCTGAGGGGCGGGCAGTTTCAATGCCACTAAGAATTATTTCACATGCACCAGTTTAAATATGCAAGGACAGGAAATCACTGAATGTGGCTACCCCCACACCTGTAATTACTAGCAAATAACAAAATTCAGCCAACACTAGCTTTTAGTTCAAGTTACTGAAGAGCAGAATAACCAGTTAAAAATTCCTTCAACACTCCTTCATACACAGTTTAAATCAATTTAAATACTGTATTTTTTAAAAGTAAAAGTGCATAAAAAGGTACTTAAATTCTCTTATACGTCCAGTTGAATATAACCAAGTTCTTAGCTTGCCAAGCTGAAGTTTTAAAGCAGGAATTATTTCACATGCACCAGTTTAAATATGCAAGGACAGGAAATCACTGAATGTGGCTACCCCCACACCTGTAATTACTAGCAAATAACAAAATTCAGCCAACACTAGCTTTTAGTTCAAGTTACTGAAGAGCAGAATAACCAGTTAAAAATTCCTTCAACACTCCTTCATACACAGTTTAAATCAATTTAAATACTGTATTTTTAAAAGTAAAAGTGCATAAAAGGTACTTAAATTCTCTTATACGTCCAGTTGAATATAACCAAGTTCTTAGCTTGCCAAGCTGAAGTTTTAAAGCAGGAATTATTTCACATGCACCAGTTTAAATATGCAAGGACAGGAAATCACTGAATGTGGCTACCCCACACCTGTAATTACTAGCAAATAACAAAATTCAGCCAACACTAGCTTTTAGTTCAAGTTACTGAAGAGCAGAATAACCAGTTAAAAATTCCTTCAACACTCCTTCATACACAGTTTAAATCAATTTAAATACTGTATTTTTAAAAGTAAAAGTGCATAAAAAGGTACTTAAATTCTCTTATACGTCCAGTTGAATATAACCAAGTTCTTAGCTTGCCAAGCTGAAGTTTTAAAGCAGGAATTATTTCACATGCACCAGTTTAAATATGCAAGGACAGGAAATCACTGAATGTGGCTACCCCACACCTGTAATTACTAGCAAATAACAAAATTCAGCCAACACTAGCTTTTAGTTCAAGTTACTGAAGAGCAGAATAACCAGTTAAAAATTCCTTCAACACTCCTTCATACACAGTTTAAATCAATTTAAATACTGTATTTTTAAAAGTAAAAGTGCATAAAAGGTACTTAAATTCTCTTATACGTCCAGTTGAATATAACCAAGTTCTTAGCTTGCCAAGCTGAAGTTTTAAAGCAGGAATTATTTCACATGCACCAGTTTAAATATGCAAGGACAGGAAATCACTGAATGTGGCTACCCCCACACCTGTAATTACTAGCAAATAACAAAATTCAGCCAACACTAGCTTTTAGTTCAAGTTACTGAAGAGCAGAATAACCAGTTAAAAATTCCTTCAACACTCCTTCATACACAGTTTAAATCAATTTAAATACTGTATTTTTTAAAAGTAAAAGTGCATAAAAAGGTACTTAAATTCTCTTATACGTCCAGTTGAATATAACCAAGTTCTTAGCTTGCCAAGCTGAAGTTTTAAAGCAGGAATTATTTCACATGCACCAGTTTAAATATGCAAGGACAGGAAATCACTGAATGTGGCTACCCCCACACCTGTAATTACTAGCAAATAACAAAATTCAGCCAACACTAGCTTTTAGTTCAAGTTACTGAAGAGCAGAATAACCAGTCCATTTCATCTGTAAAGAAAGTCGGACCTGAGAATAACATGGAGGCGTTTCTACTTGAATTTGTAAGGTGTGCAGCTAATTATATCTGAACCCAGACATAATCAGCCAGAATTTTGCCATTCTGTGAAACTGTAGAGGCACAAACAAATCTATGGAATTTCAAAGACTTTGATGAACTTTTTTACCAGAAATTAAAGAAAGAGATTTTAGAAATACTGTTTTTTTTTCTGAAGCACAATCCTGCAAATTTCATAACTGGACTCTGTATGGAAAAAAAACAGGTTTGATCTCAAATTGCTGATATTTTGAAACTATGAATAAAATATAACACAAAAAATATAATTACAATTTTGGAAATTTGGCCTGTAAATAAATTTAAGAGAACACTGCTTCATAATTTAAGGAAATAAGTTGCCCAGAGTAATCATCTGTCCTTTGAACAGTCAAGTGTTGCAGTAAAGTGTTTGCTACTAAATAAAACTATACATTCTATGACAGACTTGCACACACAAAGGACTAATACTAAAACTTCAAAAAAAAAAAAATACTGGTTAGCAGTCTGTTCTGCAAATTGTTCATGAGAGTATACCAAAAGAGTGTAATGACAATGAATGGTTACATTTTAGAAATATAGGATCTATTTTCTATCGTTGTGTTACCACCAAGCCTATGGCATGGACTATTGTAGTAGAAGGTAAAAAGTTACTAGGTTTATTGGAGTGAGGAAGCATGATTATATTGGTGAAAACACAATATATGTACAAATATAAAAAAAACAATTAACCAGAAAGTTGAAATCGTGTGTGCATGGAGAAAAGAAGGAATACCCTGCAACACAAGCAGAAATGGAAACTCTCTTTGGTAAAGTCTTGGTATCCAATTTGTCTATAATATAGTCATTTGTCAGGGTTTTCATCAGTTTAAAGAACCATGGAAGGTATGGTCAGAAGATTAATTCAGTTATTCTGCCAAAAGTTCACATTCTTAGCAAATAAAAAAATGGACTAAAGTCACTAATGTAGTTACAACTTCACTTTGAGTTGGAGTTAGGCAAATTCACTACTGTGCCATGCCAAGAGAGTATGCTTCTATATTTGTAATTAAGAACATGACTCACAATATTTGAAGCAATTTTATTTATTTATTTATTTATTTATTTTACATTTGTTTACCAGGAAAGTCTGACTAGGTGGTTACCCATTTTCAGCAGAGTCCCTGGGAGAAAAACTCTGCATGCAACACGTAAATAAGTTATGAACATAGATATAATAGACTGAAAGGAAAACTAATATTTGTATACTGGTAGGTACAAAGTAGTTTTCATCATATATACAATGAATTTACAACATTTATCAAGTAGATGGACAGTTCAAAGATGCCAACATATAAACCATATTATAATAAAAATTAAGAAACTAGTACTGACAGATTATACCTAGCTAAAGTGTTCAAAAGTAGTCGTTAAATACATACAGTGAGAACAAAGAAATGAAGAGGAATTAAGCATGGGTAGGAAAAGAACAGTACAGCAATGGGTTGATGGGTCATTATGTTCTGTCCGCAAAGATTGGACAGACGTAAATTTTAACTTGGACTGTTGCATAAGCAGAGCCATCTATTAGCTAGGTGGCTTTTGAGTAATTTTTTAAAGTGTGTAAGATTAGTTGTAGACCTTATCTTTTGAGGAAGTGTAGTCCAGACTTTAGCTACATGACTAAAATAGTCACCCGCAATGTTCAAAGTTTTGGTTACTTTTAATAGTGACATATTGGTGGAGCATAAAGCTCGGTGGTTGGAATATGGCTCTAGTATGTTTTGGAGAACTGGTGTTTTATCTGGGTGGTGTATAAGTTTATGTGCCATTGTTAGTTGATTGTAGGATAGGAGGTGAAGCAATTCTAGCCAGGAAAGTTGTTTTAGAGCTTGACAGTGATGTGATCTGTAGTAGAGTCTGTGGCAAATTTTGCAATTTATTGTTACGTTTCCAGTTTCACTGTCTGTTTTCTTGAGGTTAGTGAGTATGGGTGAGGCATAGAGGAGTGCAGAGAGGAGATGTGTTTTTGCAATGGCTATCCTTGTGATATTGGTTAGGAATCATTTGCTTCCATACAAGTTTCCAGGTTTCTTGTGCAACTTTTTAATTGTATGAGATATGTGAAGATCAAGTTGCAAATTATCTTCAATAGCAATGCCTAGAAGCTTTGTCTGGGTTACTGGTGTAATGAATGTATTATTCGAAGTGGTAACAGTGAAGGTGGGGAGGGGGATTGTGAGTCTAGAAGGTTGTAAAATCATGAGTTTGGTTTTATTAGGATTGAATATGAGTAGTAAGCATGATTGCCATGTTTCTATTGTAGAAAAGGCCTTTTGTGTGGAGTCTTGAAGTTGATGTGCAGTGTGGGCAGTACATATAAGTGTAGAATCATCTGCATATTGGATAAGTGAAGCTAGAGTTATAGCTGTATTAAGATTATTTGTGCAGATATTGAAAAGAAGGGGGGCAAGAATGGAACCTTGTGGGACCTCTAGTGTGACAATAGTAGGAGGGAGACATCCTGTAACCATATTACTGTTTATTGACAACCTACTAGATAGTTTTGCAACCAGGTTAGATCAGTGGGGGTAAGGTTTAGGTTAATGAGCATAGAGAGAAGTTTGTGGTGGTAGACAGTGTTGAAAGCTTTGGATATATCCAAAAGGAGAGATGAGACTATTTTACCTTCATTCCTGTCTGATTGATGGCACTGGTAAAGTTTAAGAGGGCAACAGAGGTACTGTGGTTAGGTCTACATCCATGCTGAGAATTAGCTAGGAGGCAGTTGGTTGAGGGATAGTGCAATAGTTGTGCATGGATGCATCATTCAAGAATTTTTGAGAGTGATGCAAGAATGACAATGGGTCTATAATTTGAGAGCTTAGTAAAGTTACCACCATTGTGTAAGGGGATTATGTGTGAGATCTTCCAAATCTGTGGGACTTGGTTTTCAGTTATAGAGCGATTGATGAGAATTGATATACGATAACCAATAGGAGAACTCAGGCAACAGATACCACGAGTCAGTTGAGGGATGAAACCATGAGTCAGCAAAACAAGGTACAGAAAACAATCAGTTTGCCCCAGGTCAGCACTGAACAATAATACACTTGGTCCAATTAGCAGTAACCAGTAAATGTATGCTCTAGTTTAACTGTGCACAACTGAAAAAGATGAGTAAATGTTTAGGGCTTTGGGAGGGGGGGAGAGAGTTTAAAATGAGACGTACTCTGCAGACATTTTATTTCAGTTTCTGTAGATGCTGTGGATGATAGTCATTTGTTTTATATTCTCTAGAAAAGAACACATAGCCAGGTGTTCTACGTTGACCAAAAGTAATAGTATATATGTGAAATGTGTTAATATGTCAGCAGTCTGTTAATGTGTGCCTGAGAGTATGCTAATGGAGTATAGCAATGCTGAATAGTTCATTTAAAGATGTATAGAATCTGCTTTCTTTTGTTGTGCTAGCATCAGATTTATGATATGTACTATTGTAGCAGAAGGGGAAGAATTATTAGGATTACTGGACTCAAGGAGCAAGAGTGTGTTGGGGAATATTTGCCAACATAAAACTTTACTAAGGAAAGAGTTGAACTGATGTGTATACATAGAAACAAGAGGGAATACACTGAAAAACAATTAGAAATGCAGAATCTCTTGGGTAACTTTTTACTCCCCATTATCCTGGTGCCCAATGTTTGTCATGATGTAGTTATTGGCCAGGTATTTTACCAGATTAAAAACCATGAAAGGTATGAGTGGAATGGTTTGGGCAGATGTACTTTCAGAAGTACATAGCCCTAGCAAACAGAAAATTGCAGGACTAAAAGACATAAAGATTGACAAGCTTTGACACAAGGTGGAAGGGTTAGATACGTCCACTGGGTCTTTTTAAAAGAATCCTATTAAAGTATATAAAAAAAATCATCAAAGAATCTGACAGAAGGTGTGATGCTTCCAAAACAGTCCAGCAATTGCAGTAATAAGACAAGTTATCTTGGAGACTGACAATAAGAAATAGCTAGTTAAGAATACATTAGGGGAAATACGAACAGAAAACGAGGAAATGACAGATGGGTCTTGTTCTGAACAAAATAAAAAAAAAAAAAAAAACGGGAACATGATTGCAGTCTTAAGCCTCTCCCTTCTGTATTAGTAGACAGATAGAAAAATAAGCAAGACTGTAAGGGTAAATGAGTACAACTACCCCTGATGAAGAAAACAAGAAAAAGACAGTACCTTGGGGGGGGTATAAAAGTGCTTCCAGGAATTGCTCTTTAGTGAATGAACTATACAAAGGGAAATGACCTATATATGTATTTGCAAGAGAAGAGGAAAATGACCCCACCTCATTTTAGGACACTGTTGGAAATAGTGACTAGGATGACCTCCAGATATGCTGTAACAGCTTCAGAGTTCAGTGGGAGGATCATACCCTGCGTAAATTGGCTCTGTAATCGACATCTCCTATTAAATCCTAACAAAATGAAGCTACTGCTTTTCTCCCCCACTCGTAAAGCCTCCACTCCAACCTTTACTATAAAATCTAACAATGGCACTATCATTGTCCCAGATTCCTGTACCAAATTTTTAGGTCTAACAGTTGATAATAACCTCAAGTTTGATATGCATATTAATCAAACTATTAAAAAAGTTGATAAAAAACTTGGCTCACTATATAAGATCAAACCTTTCCTCACTCCACTAGCTAAGATGGTAGTTGCCCGTACACATCTACTTTCCACCCTCCTTTATGCATCCCCTCTCTTCACAAACTTGAGTAAGTCTGACCTTAATAAACTCTTTAGCTGCTTTAATCATATTGCTAGATTTGCCACTGGAGCAGCATACAGAACACACCACTGTCTGAACCTAAAGAATCTAGGGTGGCTAGAATTGCCAATCCAACTTCAGTACAATCAGCTAATAGCACATAAAATTCTCTACCAACCTGAAAACACACCCATACTTACAAAAATTATCACCCCTTTCAGCAACCTCAAGATACTTCGCTCATCTAACAAATTACTAGTCCAAACCCTCAAAAGCAACAACTCATCTGGAGACTCTCTATATACCAACTCTGTTGGTAAAATATGGAACTCACTTCCTGTGGAACTTACCTCAGAACCCGTTCTAACGCAATTAAAAAAAATTTAAAACAGTACTTTAAAAGGCAATGGCTATGTCCTTGCTCTAATTCTGACTAACTCTGGCAATATAAACATGTGCTAAAGAGATCTTTTGGCCACCCCTACATTGCTTCCTAATTGTTTCTCTATAACAAATCAGATTTATATATGACAGAATGAATGACTTTTACCCTATGTACTGTATCTGTAACAATGCTTTAACTTGATTGATGTAACAATTTTTCTGTATGCATGTATGGAGCTTTTCCCTGGGCCTCGGCTGAAAATGGACAAGTATCCAGTCGGACTATCCCGGTCAACAAATGTAAAATAAACTAAACTAAACTAAATAAATAAATAATAAATAAAGCTACAGAAAACACAGAACGAGGGTGGAAGAGAAACAAGATGAACAGAACAGGCCACTACATACCCATACTTTAAGCTGAGAAATTAACTACTATATTGAGTAACTAAATAGATGAAACAGACCACTGACTCACTTATTAACTTACATTTTTTATAACACTTGCAAAAAATGAGCATACAACTAAATTTTGGGTAGTTATTTAGGAACTGACAAAACAAAGGCTACAGTTTGGGGTATATTTTATTTGCACAGCATTATGAAGGATATAGAGCACTTCTGGGCTGCTTGTCCCGAGTGCCAAAAGACAGCACCCAGTCCAGAATATTGCTCAATGTAGAGGTCCCTTTTGAACACACAGAAATGAACACTGTGGGCCCACTTGTGGAAGTGGAAAAAAGCCATTATTATATCCTTAAAATTACTGATTATGGAACAAAATGTCCTGAATCAGTATTCCTCTGAAAAGTGAATTCAAAGTCCATAACAAATGAACTAGCATTTCTTCTTCTGCAATAATGGAAATTCCCATGATGTTCTTACTGATGAACATATCCTCTTCTTCTTCAGAGGGATGTATGAACTTTGTCAGTGCTTTAAAGTGAAATTACTAAGAACATCTATCCTCAAACAGATGTTGGAGTTGAATGCTTTAACAAAACATTAAAGCCTATTTTGAGAAATGTTATACAGACGTGGTAAAATCTTGAACTACCTGCTGTTATATCTTCTGTTTCCCATAAAAGGAGGACCCCAAGGATCAACTGGATTGATATGATTTCAATTGCTGTTTGACAGATATCCCCAAGGCTTGCTAGCTATAACAAGGGAGGAAGAAAACATCTGTTTTAAAGATAATATAGAACATTCTTTTGGACCCGCAGGACATATTTAGAATGGTGATGCTTGTACATAGAGAGAGCATAAGGCAAAGGAACTGTAGGCACAACAGAGACCATATAACAGAAATGCTCACTTGAGGGAGTTCAAAGCAGGAAGTAAGGTACTCGCCTGAGTATCCACTGCAAAAAACAAGTTACTTGCAATGTGGCAAGGCCCTTTTGAAGTAACAGATAAAGTAAGTGAAGTGAATCGTAAGATGAGAAAAATGGGGAAGAGGAAACTAGAGCTGTTATACAACATAAATGTTCCAAAATCATGGAGATAAACTTCTGCTAAAGTGTCTGTAGTAAGCATGTTTAAAGAGAAATTTAAAGTTTCAGCAGTATGTTCTGAACTCAAAAAAATGCTTTTAGTACCACAGAAAGAGGAATTAAAAGAATGGCTCCTTATTAGCTGAAAAAAGACTGAAAATCCAGGAGAAGAGTGAGATTGCTCTTCTCAATTAAACTTTTTACAGGGGGCAAGCACCCTCACACACTTATACACCCCCTGAAATTATATTTACCAACTCATAGATAACATGCCTCAGAGAAAAGGGAATATCCTGAGAAATGGCCATCTTGGACTTCGTATATGTAAGTCAGTTTGTTTTTGACTATTAAGTCTTCATGTTTTGGGCCTCTCTGTAGCAGGTCCTGACATTTCAAATGGTTTCCAAAAGAATATAGACTCACAAGTAAGGACACAGTCTCAGGGTTGCCTGATAAAACCAGTTTAATTCACCACAAAAAAAAAACTTTATTTGAAACTACCTTTAGATCCATACTGAATGCCAAATTGTCATGCAGTTACAGACAATGTATAGAAGATGCATAAGCCTGTGGTTAGTGAAGAATCCAAGAGTGAATGGAATAGCCGCATTGTCCTGGTATCCAGTTATGACAAGCAGTGCTGTAGCTAGCAGATCTTGTACCCAATGCAGTTCTCCCATCTGGTCCTATTTCAAGTTGAGTTGAGGACAATAAAAAAGGAAAAAAATCCTCTCCCTAGCAAGTTGAGGGGGAAAAAAGAAAAAAAAAAAAAAAGAAGGTTCTTCTTTAAACTTCAACCCACATGGCTTGCTTCCAATGTAACAAGTTGCTTCTTACAATGTAACACACAGGGAACACTAAGAGCTTCATCTCTGAACACAAATGCAGTGTCAGCATTCAGAAACCAATTGTACCTTCTGAGCCTTGTGCCCGGGGTGCTGCCTCCCTCGGCCCCACCCTACCTATGACTGCTGCAGATAGGTCTGTGACATTATACAGTGACTTCAAGAAGCTGAACAGAATATCTCTATTGGGTTTGTTTCCTATGCTCCAAGTGGACCACTTTACTTGAGAAACTGTTGAAGGCAAGGTTGCTGTCCATTTTAGATTTAAAACCTACTGTCAAATCCCACTAATACCAGATACTGAGGGGAAAACTGGAATTTTTCCACACCTAATACGCTCTTCCATTCAAAAGTATTATTTTTGGTACCAATTGTTTGGCTGCAACATTCATCTTTTAAATGATTTCACAACAACCAGGTAAGCCAACTTGTTAACAGACCCTTTTCAGCCATGACCCAGGCACCATGCTGCAAGATACGCACAGAATATTATACACAAACCTAAAAAAATATATAGAGTTCTACATAGTATACTAACAAAGTAAAACCAACCTCTCTATGTTATTTACAATTACATATGAAAGCCATTAATATTAGTCAAAATTTATTTTTTTCCCACAATGCCATGATGATGTTAGTATAGGCTGGATCTACTGCTGCTCCCAAAGCAACACCCTTAGATTGTTGAGAAAAGGTTGTATTAAATATGAAAAAGTTATTCAATACTATATTCATCAACAATTTGCATTAACTTTATTATAATTCCAGTTAGTATACTGAATGAGATGAGATTTAAATTATTCAAGTGGTAGTACAGTTTGAATATATGTATAGAACAACTGAACATCTAAAGTAAATAAAATCAAAGTATTTAATGTGAATTCAAATAACTTCAATTTATCAAAGAAATCCCATGAATCTCTTATGAAAGAAGGTGATTTTTGAACAACTGGATTAACTAAATAATATAAATAAATCGAAATATCTCCAGTCACAGACCCTCCAGCCGAAACAATAGTTCTAACTGGGGACAATCTTATTTTTATACCAAACAAAACTCCTGTAATAGGTTTAGTAATATATAAGAACATCATACACATATAAATCAATAAATCCTTGTTGTAAAAGATCTAATAAAATATCAGCAATGTATTTATATTGTTTATCTATATAAAATAAGACAAATTTTGTGTACTCTTCATCATTATCCAACATTTTTTAATAGCTTTGATTTAATCTACAGCATGAATTATAACCATTTCCCACTTTCAGCTTTCATCCAATGCTAACATCATTATGGGATGTGGGAAAATGTCAGTTTGACTAATATTAATGGATATGAACATGTATGATTTTTATACTTGGTTTATTGTTGATTTTTTTTTCATGTGACAAGGCAAACAAGATGAATGCTAATTTTTTAAATACCTTAATGATAGTACAACTTTTTTTAAAGTGTATTATAGGTGGAATTGGTGATAAAGTTATTTTGTTAGATATCAATATTAGCATTAATTGAGAATGCACACTGTTTCATATTTATTTAGGAAAATGACACAGTTAATAATTATTTATTTTATAATAGTTATCATCCAAAATTTATTATAGATAATATTCTGAAAGGTCATATGATTAGGGCCTCAAGGCTTATTACAGATGATGCTTTATTTATAAGTGAATTGCAGATTATTAAACATATGTTGATTGAGTGAGGCTATCTGATTATTTGGATAGGGTTATTCAAGAAATAATTATAAAATATAAAACTGATTTTCCAAAGGATTAATTTTAAGAAGAATGGTATAAATTATGATGATATGAATTCTAATATTAAATATCCCCTTGTATTGATATATCAGTAGATAATATGTTGATATCTTCTGTTTTAAGAAATATTTAGATTATTTTTAAAGGTAATCCTACATTATATAGGATAATAGCATAAAGACCTCAATTTATACATAAAAAGGCATGCACTTTAAATGATTGCCTTTGCAGAGATGAAACAAAATGTATTCATAAGTAAAGAGAAAGGCACTTTTTCGTGTGGAAATTGTAAAATTTATTCTTATATTTCTAATAGTAATTTTATATTTTTATTGCATCATAAGTTAATATTTTATGCTAGAGCTAGAGTAACATGTGATACCAAAGGACTGGTATACATCTCTTTATGTGCATCATGTGTGAATCATCTACATTTATATGATATAAAAGTAAGAAATATAAATAATGCTTTAAGTAGACATTTATTGCAATATCTAGAATATAAAAAATTCCATTTTGGGAGGTTGGAATTTGTATATAAAGGTATGAGGAGAGGAGATTTTAAAAATTTTGTTGAACCAAAAGAAACATTATGGCAATTAAGATTACACTCTGATAAGAGTCCTGATTTGAATGGTGAACGAAATATTAATCCATGTCAATTAATGAATGACCCCAATTATTCTCATTAGGGGTGATATTTAATTATTGACAATGGGGTGTCTACGTGCAATCTCTAACCAAATGGGATAAGTTGTACAAAAAGGGAATTTAGCTAGGCTTAAAATGGGCCATAAGGGCAGCTAGCCTTGGAATTACCTATGACCCTATTATGTGGTTTTTAAAAGCTAGAAATTTAAGGAAGTTATAGAATTATTTTATTAATTATGGTTGATTTTTGCAATTTTGTGTAGGTCTTTATAAGTTAATTGGTTAACTGGTCATATGACAAGTTAATTGATGTAGTTACGGTTATGGAGTGAATTTGCCCTGATCACAAGTTATTTCCCAATTCACTGGCCATTCTGGCACAAGGACAGCAAAATAAAGCAATCCCATTTGACACTGACCCTACAGCCTTTTAGTTTTAAGATAATGTATCAGCTGGGCTGCAGCCATCTGAATTCAGATGTACTGTCCAGGCATAAAGTCCATCTGCTGAGGCTTGAGCTTATGGTTCTATGCTGGGGGGATGTAGCATAATGTTGACTGATCCCTTATAATGTGTTAGCCTAGCTAGCATAGTGGTTTATGTCATTTTAAAGAGCTTAATCCAGAAATAAGCCCAGATATTAGAGGTAATAAGTGTCAGCAACACTGACCAGTGCCTTAGTTCACAGTAGATACATGGCATTTGGGTCTGAGAAAGGCTCTGGGAAAACACTAGTTGGAATTACTTAGACCAGAAGGAAGACGGAATGCAATTTGAAGTGTACATCTATCAAAGAAGAAACATGGCCCTTTAGAGAAATCAGCTGGACTTATTGCTTGGAGTAGATGGTGCAGCTGTTTTGTTGTTGCACTGTTAATGGAACTGGGAAGAAGATTACTCTGCCATTTGGAGGTTTTTGTGAGTACATTTTTCAGTTACTCTGTCAGTCTTGTTTAGAAAGGAGCATTCCGTCTGTCTTGTTTAGAAAGGAGCATTCCATCTAAGTGTAAAAGTTTACTGTAGTTTGAAAAAAGCCTGTCTCAAAGTTGAATTTATTGCTGTTAGACTGCATGGTTTACTATCAAAAACACAAAAATCACTTACACAAATGGTGATTTCTGCGACAAATAACGTTGATTCATACATATTAAGTAAGTTGTATGGTCAATGCAACAAAGTCGACTATTTCGGTCATTTTTTACAGTTTAAATCTCCCGTTGACAACCATGCTGTAAGTCCCTACTCTGTGTACGTCCTTCTAAATGGGCATAACCATGAGCATCGACATTCCGACTGTCACTCCTACCATGTTCGAGAAGGAGGCTGTCGTGCATGTCAATGTCGTCCTTTTGACTGTAAACTGGACTGCATAATTGTATGTTTGATAAGAACTGTATTTCTTTTGTTATTTGTGAATAACTATTATTTTTAAGCTAGAAAGTGGACTCCAGTGATTTTCTTGTTTGTCTTCTTTGTCAAAAACACCTTATATGTACTACAGTATATAAGTATGCATGGATGTTGTGGTGATTAATTTTGCTCTGCTAGGCAGTGCCCATTAAAAAGGGGACCTAAGGGGGAACAGCCATCAGATAAAGTAAAATAAATTTGATATGTAGAACATGGAAAGCAGGCTGATATTTCTTGGTAAGCATTAGCAATACATTACTGGTTACACTGGCAAAACTTTAGTAAATACATATATTTTGTGAAATAGAAGAATGAACAACATCAGAAACTGATAAACCATTAGTAAATAGATATATTTTCTAAAGTGGAAAATGAACAAGAGCAATAATGAGATCATGTTTCTAAATAATGTTCCAAATTAATAAATGCAATAACGTTTTTTAACATTAAGAACCAATTTAGACTGTAATAAGGAACATGCAAAGCATCTGGCCATGTCTCAGACTGTGTAGAGAAAATATATATATGATTAAACATATCTATAGTTAAAAAAATCCATCAAAATTAGGTTAATTTATCGACTGAGGTAAATTATAGATAAGATTTACCTCCAGGAGATGAGGGGTGCAGCAATGCACCTTAATAGGTTGATTAATTCATTATATTATGACAGGCTAATATAATGACAAAGAAGTCAGGTAGCCACTAACATTGTAATAAAAATATGCTGGCTGAAGAATTGTACTATAACAGATTGAACTTATAGTAGTGCTGTCAGGTTGTTGCTGCTGGGTGGATTCATACAGAGTTAGTAAGCATGTGGTCCAGGAGACCATTGAGGAGCACTATCCAGCTGGGTGACCTGCTGAGAGTCACACACTAGGCAAATGATGAATGGAAGAATTGAACCCTAAACTACAGGAAGCAGCTTAATAACAGCACATGACTTTAATTTTCTGCACTAACTGCAGGATTTGCTTCAGTAAGTAGGTGAGGCAGGGATGTAGTGGTGAGGATAAGAAATGTGTGATCTGCCATTGTTTGTTGAATGTCTTTTTTAATGAAGACATTTTGTGCATGGAGAAGTGGTTAAGTGTATATGTTAATAAGTATTACTGAGTACACTGCTAGTTCAGTGCTACAGCTGTTGAATACAGGATGATGATTTAATGTAGTTAAGCTTGGACTTCTGTTGCTAATGCCAAAACTTTCAGATACACTGAAAGATTTGGGATTATGGGTTAGGGGAGTATGTGTGCTAGTGCTTGTGGGATTGTGTTAAAGTGATAGCAAGGAAACAGAATGGGTTTATTGTGTGAATGTTAGAGGGGGAGGGTTACACATAAATTTAGTGCTGTACATGTGTGTTGATGCATGTGGCTCATGTCCAAATGAATTATGTAGTGATGGTGATATACAAAGTTTGTTTTTATCATCAGAGAAAGCCAAGTAAGCTTGGCACATCTGAAATGAGCTGTGCCACCTAAATCAACATTGTAACTGCTTGTCTATATATCAAATTAATCTACTAATTACCTTAATTGTTTTATGATCTTAAATATAATCTGCAGCAAAGAATTCTTCCAGGCCAAACTTTCATTTCTTACAGACTTATGTCCATTGCACGCTCATTCTGAAACAGCTGAAGCTCCATAATTTAAGGACAGCTATACTTTAATGAGACTGAGCCTTGCATGCCCTACCTCCCCCCAAGGGACCTATAATTCTGACTCCTTAGCCATGATCACTGTATCTTTCTCTCCTCTTGCATATTTATAGTTCTCTCTGCCCATTTCCATATGGCCTACTACTTGTCTTTGGAATCTGTCACCATAACAATGGTTGTCCATCTGAGTGAATTTCTGTGACTTGTTAGACTGCACATTAAAATGTTTAAAATATTTGTCTGTCTCTGCAGGACATATGCAACCTATTCCTTTACTTTACAACACTCCTAAACATTTTCTCAGTTCCATCTGGAGAAAGGAACTGTACACTTAATGCAAAGAAAACATAACTAAAGCTATATCTAAAGTAGTAAATTCAGATTCAGCTGTTTATTGTTTAACGTCTCTGAGATAAACTTAGAAGCATTTCCTTTTGTTACAGTATGCCTAACTTTAACTTAGTGAAATATCTGATTTCAAGTCCCATTGAAAATGATTAAGCTGAGTGGAGCAGTTCAGATCTGAGCGCAAGACTTCAGCAATTACTAGCCCAGGTCAGGTTGTATTGAAATACGTAGGGAGTAATGCTAGTGAAGGCCAATGCATTATGTACAGCTCTTAAGCTGAATTTTAATGAGTGTAGCTGCAAGGGATGGCAATACAATATACACTCCTGAGAGGATATAATTCTCATTAAGTAGAAAACAGCAAGATAGCCATAATGGTGACTAGATGGGCCCATTAATAGCCTATAGAGGAAAATGGCCAGATGAATGATAAGATTTGATTTGTGTCATGGGACTAACTACCGTGTGGAACATATATAGTTTACTTTATTCACAAAAAGAGAGTTTATATTACAGATGAAATCATGACTACTTCTGAGTTTGCATAATAGTTAATGAAAGCTGAAGATTTCACACCGCACTTAATGTCACTAGCTATCTTGTAGGACTTACAAACTGAAGGCTCATGTGCTGATCACTTTTTTTTGACAATGATGTGCACATCAAACTGCATAGCAGATTAGCTGACTACGGTCAGCAAAGTGGGATTATAACGAGGCAGCCTAAAGCAGTAGCACAGGACTATGCCTTATTTTTTATAGTCCTACACAAGCCAGTGTACTGCTAATGTTAGTTGAACAAAAGTGTGTGTGGTTTATCCATCTATCTATCTATAAATAGGTCTACCTAATTTTAGTAAACAGATCCAAATGTTGACATTCACATCGACCACAAAACATCGGAAATATGAATATCGACATGCTACTACACGTGCTGAACAATAACCTCAGCATATGCAAAAAAAAAAAAAAAGTAAAATAAAAGAATAGAACATTGTTTTTTGCAATCTACATCATACCTTGCCCCTGCTAATTATATATACTGACTGCAAGATAGCACAAATCCGTGGAAAAGGCACTTTTCCCAACCCAGAGAATTGTGCGGCTTTGCACGCCTGTCGACCATCTGTGTAGTGAACCAAAATTTGTTGATCGTAGGTGGATTTGACTTAATTCAGTTTCACCATATTTATATACATACACACACACACACACACACACACACACACACACATATGTCTAACTATATATATATATATATATACACACACACACACACACATGCATTTTTGTGTACGTGCATCTCTATTTCCTCAACATAATAAAGACAGCAGATGGATCACTGAAAAGAACACAGACTCTGCTCTATAAACTTATTTCAAATCAAGAAATGTTAGATGACCACAAGCACCATCCACCAAAGTACACAGCAGATATCTCAAGGAAAGTAACACAAATATCTATTAAAAACAAAATTAGCAGACAAACTGCTCCTCCCATGGAACAGTTCATGAGGAAAGAGCAACTCAGAATAGTAAAGAAACATTCCTTAATGGTTGCCTCATTTATTTTCATCTTCAAATAGAGAATCATATGTCCCACTATCAATAAATATTCATTGCTAAATCTAGAGAATATGCCACAGAAAATAATGTTAGACAATTGCCTGGATCATTTTGAAGTCGATTACATACTACCTCTGTGAACTGGAATAGACCTGCTATGCAAGAGCAGGATAGAAAGCTAACTGAAAATGAAGACACCGTCCATGTGCTTAAACATGGATCAACACTTTTAGTAGCCCAGATTAGAGCATGCATCTAAACATGCAGATAATAAGAGTGCCTGATTAGTAATATCTACATAAAAAGAGGAAACAAGGCATGGTTATAGTCTATTTCTGGACCCTTGGTATCCAGGAAAGTGGCATGGCATGGCCCTGGAGTGGTATAAGGTCATATTTGTAACTTAACTGTGTTGTTACATAAAATGTTCAGTATTAATTTATGATAGAAGTTTAGACTTAGAGACTTCAGCAGAAAAGCTGGTACTAACTCAGAGGCTTTACCAGGTTGCTTAGCTTTGTCTGCAGGACTGGCTTACCCACAACACTTAGCAATCCCGATGTATGAATGAGAAATTATGACATATCATCTATGCCAAGTGCTTCAAGACTAAATGTAGGAAAGATGAGAACAAGGGTGGGCTTCCAGAAGGGCATCAACTGGATTTTTTTAAACACCTTCATTAAATTATCATAAAACATAAGCACACATACATTAATTGAAAAGAGAAATAGCTTGAAAAGAAAATAAGCCATTTTAACATTTGCCATATTCATGCATTATAGAGTGCGTATGTTTTCCTTCTTAACAATTATTCACTCTAAATTTACATGCATTTTTTCAATTCCTGCCTTCCTTTAAACCTTACTCCTCCTCTTGAACATTATTATCTATGCACTGTTCTCACAACTTCCATTTATTTCTATCTACTATACTCCTTCTCTTTTCTAAAGATCCCAGCTCTTCTTTATCGTGTTCAGTACATCGATTACAGTTGGTTTAGATTTTGATTTCCATTTTTTAGTGATTGCTTTTTTTGGCAGTTAATAGCATTACAATTTTTAAGGCCTTACCATGTCTAGGCAATACCGATCCTGTGACCCCGCTCAAAAGAATAATTTGCTTACTTACATCAATTTGCCTCCTCAACATTTTTAACAGACTACTCTGTAGTGAATTTTTTAAATCTGCTAACTCATTACATTGCCCAAAAACATGTTCCCAGTTACCTCTCTCTCTTCCATCACACCTGCAGCATTTCCTATCTACCTGAGGAAAAATTGTGTAAAGTCTGCTTGGGGATACAAATACCTATGCAAACATTTCCATGCAATTTAATTTCAGAAGAGAAGGTTAAGCGGCAGACAGAAATTAAACCACTTTATCCATCACATTGTACACCATTACTTTTACCTACAATGGCACTGTCCATTAACTAATTTTGCATCATTACTTTAGTATCTTTCTGCTAGTCACTCTGAGTACTTAACACATTGTTGCATTGTCACATCAATATGACCTTAGGAACTCAACAAATCATGGATCATCAAGGATGTGAAGGGTGCATTTCCAAATAAATAGTGCTGGGCATTGCAGAGCAAAGATATTCTAGAATGGATTTAATGTGGCCATAATGAACGCTTGTCTGATTCCTGTCCTGATCTCATTCAGACTCTATTAGTGTCAGAGACTATTTATGTAATGTCTTTAGAGATCTATACAAAAAAAATGAAACTTGAGTAAAGATCTCTACCTTTCTTCCTTTTTCTACCTTAGTATGTACCACTGGATAGCTAATGTACAATGATGTTAGATCAGATTAATTGGCTAGATTTAATGCTAGCCAATGAAGAGATGTAAAGAAGTTTACAGGAAGATACTCTGTGACAAAAGAAATGCTGGTTATCTATTTTTAATAATATTTGACTGGACCAATGCTCAAATGTTCCTGTGACTGCCTTTGAGAAACCTATTAAGGCCAAAGTATTTTAAAAGTTAAAATATGTATGCTGCTATTTCAAAATTCTCACATTTCATATTCTCTAATCACACCTAAACACTTTTAATTAATCCATTGGAAAACATTTTCTATTGCATGCATTATAACAGTAAAGTATTATTTCAAATATTATTTTATTTTTTGCTTCTTTTAGTCAGCTTCTGTTCAGATGATTCCCATTTGGTATATCAACAGAGCATGACAAATAAATGGTATCTTAATTATGGCACTGCAGCTGTTCCGATTAATGGTAAATTAATGGCACTAAAGTGATACAACTTTGGTCTTTATGTAACATCATGGGCATCCCATAATGAGAATTCATTCATTTATGTGACTGCACAACCTTTGAAGTTATGTTCTGGCAATGCTACTAAGTGGTTTTATATGAGAATTGATACCACATGCTCATAGTTTGCTTTGTGCTGGATTATATAATTTACATCCTATGCCCTCTTCGTATGACATTATACACTGCTTGTTCCTTTCTCAGCCTTCTGCTTATCCCTCCAGAATGACTCTAACAACGTAATAACTTTAGTGTGATCAGTGACTTCATTTTATATAAACATATAGCCAATCAAAATGCTGGATGGTGCCTTGAACAGATCATACTGCACACTCAGGCTTAGCATGAGGCAAAGTGGCATATATATATATATATATATATATATATATATATATATATATATATGTGTGTGTGTGTGTGTGTGTGCGCGTGTGTGTGCGTGTGTGTGTTTGTGTGTATACTTAAAATGACTGAAACATCAAAAGACTAAAACAATAAGACTGAAACTTAAAAATACTGACAAAAGTGAAGTTATACTGGGCAGGGGGTAATTGAAACTGAAAAGGACTGAAACTCAAAATACTGACAAATGTGAAGTTATGGGGGTTATGTCCTTTCCCCACTGCTGTGTGATCTTCATACCTCTCAACCTGGAAACATCAAAAACCTGAACAAAGGCCCATGAAAAATAGGTACAAATCTGTACCCTGAAACATAAAATGTGCATATATAATTATGTAGTCCCACCCACTCCAGTGGAATTGTGAGATATCGACTTTCAAATGCAAACTGAAGAACAGACAACTAAAATATGGTCCCACCCCAGAGACCCAGACGCTGTAGTAAATGGTAACCATTTTCTTTTAAATGTGTAGCAATGATGTTCACTGGGAAGGGAGAAGATGATGAACCTTAGGATTTTGTTTTTGGTGACTTGCAGTATGTGGGTTTTATGGTAAAAGTAGGGCATTTAATGGTAGGCAATATTCTAATCTTAGCAAAAGAATATCATAGTTTGCTAGGTCCTCCAAAAGTCATTCTTCATAGCCTACTGATCAGTGGCGTAGTTACAGTTTGTGCCACCCGGGGTTGTTTTTGAGTTTGCTGCCCTTCCCCCCTCACAAAATCATAGTTGAATGGGGCCTCCCCATATACAGCCTCCCCCCCTGCAGCCATTCCAATGCCCCATTACTTGGCCATTTCATCCCATTTACCATAAACACTGTAATGTGCATACTGCTTTACTTCTACAATGATTTGGATTTCATTTAAAAGTTTTATTTTGCATTTTGCAGCACAAACACTAATAGACATCTGCTAAACAAAGCAATGCAGTCTCACAATGAAAATAGACTTAGCATTAAAACCTCTCTGCCCTTGAAACTCACATTCATTGAAACCCACATTCAAAGAAAATACATCTGGCCAGTGGCAGATAAAGATTAACTTTGGGCTGTTTTCAAATTATAGGCCCCTTGCACATGAAACATACATACATGTGTTCTTTGATACACCTTCCTGACTATATTAAACTGTATGCCTTGTATAATACAGTACAGATGTTAGAGGGCATCTTAAATTTATTGTTTTGAACATTTTTCCAGTAAACATTAACAATGAAACAATATGCATGCACCAATAATGACAAGACTGTCCAATTCAGAACATTTCCATAAAAGTCTACTCAAACTTCTACAATACACCCATATCAGTAAATATGCACAATCTTTGCAGAAGCAAAAGTCATCTAAATAATTCCACATTAAAAATATCTGTATTTAATGACGAGGTTTTTGCTAGCACACAACTTTATATTTCAATGTTTCATCTACAAATAAAGTGACTGTTGCCCTTGAGGAATATATTACCTGTGTTACATAAAAAAAAATGATAAGCTAGTAATATTGTAATAGTGAATGGATGGCAAGCTGATAACAGGTTCATAGTTACTAGTTATCGCCACCAAAGAGGACATTTCAGGACTGCAGCATCCACCCCCTTTAAAAGTACAACACAGTACAGTATCTGCAATGCATCTATTCCATATAACTGCAAAAAAGTGAGGACATATGACATCCTAGAAGGTGTGGGAAATGTCTTAACCAGTCTTTAAGTGTCAGTTTTCAATCACATATACATGAGCTTGAGCAGAAAGGGTGCAGAATGGTACATGTTTGCTAAAACCTTAACTCTAACTACTCAAAAAAAGCCTGCACAATGTTACTTTGTTCAGAGCAATATTTAAATTAACTGTACAAGGCTTTTTTGTAGTATAAAGGAAACCTTCACTGATTGACAAAATAGTCTAAGAAGACAGAAATTCACATCTCTGTTATAAATAAATTCAGCATTTAGACACTATTGGAGAAATACAAAAACAAAATCATATTAGCATGGCAGTCTCCATCCAGGCCATTTCCAAATATAAAAAGTTACAAAATACTAAATAGTAAGAGTTATGCTAAGGCATTAGTGGCTATCAGAAATTCCAATATTTGAGGAACCATTTGTTTCAGTTTCTGGGCAGAGTTTTACAGTAATGAATAAAGATTTACAAAAATAAAGTGTCAATTTACACAAGTAAATTACAATTCATAACAACTGGGACAAAAATGTAAGCACTGTTTTGCACATTTTCTGATAAACAAACCTTTGTTAACAAAGTTAGTCGTATTCACATCAATTGTTAAAAAATGGGACTATTCAATCTGTCCGAAAAAAAAATTATAAAAGTAAGGGGGGGGGGGGCTTCCTAACAATCATGAGTATGTGGAATACACATAGAGAGCAATTATTTTTTAGTATGAATGACTGAAAATTGGAACACTGTAACAAGACCAAATTCTCACAGTCCAACAAACAAAAGACAAATATAACTACAGAGCAAAATAACCCCCCCCCAAAAAAAAGATAATTTCTAATTTTGAATGCACTTTCCCTTATAAAGTATTTGTACAGATTTAAAATGCAGTAGATGACATTTTAAAGCAACTAAATGAAATCTTATTATGTCAGCATTCTTAAATACTAAAACCCAGTTCACAAACCACACATGGTCCAGCTAATTGGATGAAGCCATCAATGTCTGCATGTAACAAGTGCCTTACCACTGACTGGTAGCCACAGTTGTGAAAATGAGGATTGTGCCAGTTGGACTACAGCATCTCAAGTGCAATTTTTCTGGATACGGGGAAGTGTATTTATAGAAATAAGCTTATATCATGTGACACAGTATATACAAAACATGACTATGAGTTCTCAAGTTCCTTAAGATGCATTTTATGCAATACAGCCAGATATATTCAAAGAAGATCCATAATTAAAGTCTCCTGGTTAGGATGGGGGGATGGAATCTAGTATACTGCAATAGGTGTAAGGCAAGGCTGTGTTGGGAGTTTACTATGCTAGGTAATGTTGATTCTGATTAGGTGACAGACACTGTAATTATTACACTTGGGAGAGGCTGGTGAGTGCCATGCCACCAAACCCAATTTAAGCAACCATAATTTGGCCAGCTCAAAAACCAGCATTCCAAATAATGTTTAATGCAAAAGTTTTCTATTCATACAAGAATCTACATGGTGCAGGATAAAATACACATTTTCTACCGGTGCTATCAACTTGTGGCAACATAATGTCCATTGCTTAATTTAGTAGTTTCTGTCCATATTTTAACAGAATGGTAATGCATTCTGAAACTTTAATAAACTTCTTCATGGTATATATAACATTCTTTAAATGTAACATTTCCATCATATCATCAGTCTGTGGAGTAACATACTCCAGAATCATGCCTTTGGTGTAAATACTGATGAGGTTTACTCAGGAGACTTACTTCATTAAACAGTCCTTGAATACAGTAAAACAGGATAAAAGAGGCTTTTAGCTGCATTTGCTTTACACCAATTTATTCTTTTGAAATAATCATTTTTCATGTTATCCCAGGAAATTACCTTGAGAAATATTATTGCACATAACAAGGGAGGGCCTTATCATGTGCAAGCATCTACGGTACATCAAGTCCATTAAACATAATAATTTTGATTGTTTTGCTATTCGGTACAAATAAACAGTAATAACTATGTAAACCTAAAAGCTGAAGTGAACACATCACCGCTACTTTAAAGCATGGTTCCAATAATGCTGCTATTAGGATAGGAGAATCAAAATGAATAATGTAAGTTACTCAGGGGAACTCTGGTGAGAAATGCACTATAACAGGCATCTTTTTGTAAAGCATAACAGCAGAACTGTCAAAGAGTGAGTGACTTTTTGAAACAAAAGCATCAAGAAGACCTCCAGACTGCTGCTTACATTACATAAAGACAACGTGACACAGCTTTCCTTCTTATGCCCTTAATTGCCAGCAACTTAATCACTGATGGTCTCTAAGTGCTGATTAATTGGCTCATTCTGAGACTGTTATAAGCACAGCAATTAATGTTTTAGATTACAGGGTAATTACCCCACAGAACAATAAAATGCCCCCATTAGATTTGTTAAATCGGATGCAACGATACACTGCAGTCATCGTAAAGCATAACTTTTTAATAACGAAACATCTCAAAAAGAATAGAAAAATGACAGGCAGTAATTCACAAAATAAAGCACTCTCGTTTCAAATGCCCAAGAAGCTGCTGCTACTTAATTATTCATTTGTATGCCTCTAAGACTTGTTGTTGCTGATACACAACACCCTGCCTTAGAAGTTGAGCTTTCTAAGAGGCACTGACATTAATTATGAACAAGAGCTCTATCTCGGTGCAAAGCTCCTTCTGATGCCATTAACAACATAAACAGTATTCTCTGGCCATCTGTAAACTCTGGCATCACTCTATAGTCTAGTTCCATTAAAAGTTGTACAGTGTTAAGGAATAAAACAATACCTGCAGTAT